>NC_036874.1:3176306-3178414 GCF_002910315.2 Salvelinus sp. IW2-2015 | reverse complement strand
GAAAAAACTGAAAACTGAAAACACTTCAAGATTTGAATATAGTTCAACTCACACCAAGTTACTGCAAAATGTAGTTCAATTACTAGTTGAATTACATGTAGTTCACTACACCCCAACACTGTCCCTTACCCAGCACTCTCTCCCCAGGCTCAACGTCCATGTATGAGGTCTGGAAGCCTCTTTCCACTGTTCCTCCAGAGGCATCTCCTGGCCTTGATCAGGATGGTGGAGCAGCGCTCCAAGATCCTCTCTGCGCCCCCTTCATACCAGCAGGTAGCGCAGGTCCATGGGGTCCTCCAACTCATGCACTGACAGCTACTCGCCACCGGGGGGAGACAGTGTACGATTCAAACACAAATAGCTCATTCTGGTCATGCCATTAAATTATTTCTCATAGTCACATGATACACCTATTACAACATACTGTAGATTATATAAACACTTTCAACAGACTGACTTGAAATCAGATCAGAAAATCAGGCCTCTTACCTGGAAATCTGTTGGTGGAGTTGAATGGTACTTCAACAACCTTTTTGAAGCGTTCCCTGTATTCCATCATGTTCCCTATGGCCAGCTCAGTAACTTCAGCAGAGCCGTCTCTGAGGCGTCGCCCACCACTATTCTCTGTTGCACATTAGGCATGCATTATGATGGTGCGGTCACCCGTGTTGATGACCGTTCCTGTGGCCACTCCTGGTAGGGGCCAAGCAGAGGAAAGGGGATTTTAGATTACATTATGAGTGTAATGTTGATGTTTTTGCAAATTTTTACTGTTATGAGTGTAAGTGTTTCTGTGTGAATCTTTTCTGTGTGTGATTTAATAAGGGTTGTGTGTCTGTCAAAGGAGGCTGGTGGTGGAATCAATGGAATGGTACCAATATTACCAAACACATCAAACACATGGGAGCAACATGCTTGACTCCGTTCTATTTATTCCATTTCAGCCATTAAAATGAGCCCATCTTCCTATAGCTCCTCCCACCAACCTCCTCTGGTGTCCTTCTGTAGTACCTATCAGTCAGTGGTGGCAGTGTGTATGTGTAGGTGTGTGTTCGTGTGCGTGTGCGTGTGCGTGTGCGTGTGTGCGTGTTTAGGTAGCACAGGAGGTTGGTGGCACCTTAATTGGGGAGGACAGGCTCATCGTCCGGAATAAATGGAATGGTATCGAACTCATCAAACACATTGTTTCCATGTGTTTGATGCAATTCCATTTACTCCAGTCCAGCCATCATTATGAGCCGTCCTCCCCTCAGCAGCCTCCTGTGATGTGTCTACCTTCCAGGCAGGTGGTGGAGAAGAAGGCGATGTTCTTGGTCTCTAGGGGGTTCTCGTGGGTACACTCCGGGGTTTTGCTCTGGGGCTCTGACTCTCCTGTCAGGGATGAGTTATCCACCTGGAGGGGATGATGAGATCAAGGAACTGACAGGGTTATAACATATGAAACCAACCAGGGTTCAAGCCCGGGTCTTCTGCATAACCTAAACCTAACCCTAACCCTAACGCTAGCTTCATGTCCACACCCCGGGTCAACCGTAAACCTAACCCCTGTCTCTTATACACATCTAGATGTGTATAAGAGACAGGTGTTGGGGAGTAAAGATTTGAATATAGTTCAACTACCACCAAGTTACTGCAAAATGTAGTTCAATTACTAGTTGAATTACATGTAGTTCACTACACCCCAACACTGTCCCTTACCCAGCACTCTCTCCCCCAGGCTCCCCAAGTCCATGTATGAGGTCTGGAAGGCCTCTTTCCACTGTTCCTCCAGAGGCATCTCCTGGCCCTTGATCAGGATGGTGGAGCAGCGCTCCAAGATCCTCTCTGGCGCCCCCTTCATCACCAGCAGGTAGCGCAGGTCCATGGGGTCCTCCAACTCATGCACTGACAGCTACTCGCCACCGGGGGGAGACAGTGTACGATTCAAACACAAATAGCTCATTCTGGTCATGCCATTAAATTATTTCTCATAGTCACATGATACACCTATACAACATACTGTAGATTATATAAACACTTTCAACAGACTGACTTGAAATCAGATCAGAAAATCAGGCCTCTTACCTGGAACTTGTTGGTGGAGTTGAATGGTACTTCAACAACCTTTT
>NC_036874.1:3092415-3171766 GCF_002910315.2 Salvelinus sp. IW2-2015 | reverse complement strand
TTTTACCAATACTACCAAACACATCAAAACATGGGAGCAACATGCTTGACTCCGTTCTATTTATTCCATTTCAGCCATTAAATGAGCCCATCTTCCTATAGCTCTCCACCAACCTCCTCTGGTGTCCTTCTGTATACCTATCAGCAGTGGTGCAGTGTGTATGTTAGGTGTGTGTTCGTGTGCGTGTGCGTGTCGTGGTGCGTGTGTGCGTGTTTAGGTAGCACAGGAGGTTGTGGCACCTAATTGGGGAGGACAGGCTCATCGTCCGGAATAAATGGAATGGTATCGAACTCATCAAACACATTGTTTCCATGTGTTTGATGCAATTCCATTTACTCCAGTCCAGCCATCAATTATGAGCCGTCCTCCCCTCAGCAGCCTCCTGTGATGTGTCTACCTTCCAGGCAGGTGTGGAGAAGAAGCGATGTTCTTGGTCTCTAGGGGTTCTCGTGGGTACACTCCGGGGTTTTGCTCTGGGGCTCTGACTCTCCTGTCAGGGATGAGTTATCCACCTGGAGGGGTGATGAGATCAAGGAACTGACAGGTTTAATACATAATAACCAACCAGGGTTCAAGCCGGGTCTTCTGCATAACCTAAACCTAACCCTAACCCTAACGCTAGCTTCATGTCCACACCCCGGGTCAACCGTAAACCTAACCCTAACCCTAGCTTCATGTCCACATCCCGGTCAACCCTAATCCTAGCTTCAGCCCTAACTCTAACTATAACCCTAACACTAATCCTAACCGGAATTCTAGCCATATGTTCACATTCCTGCTCAACCTGCACAACACCCTTAGCCATTACTTCGGGTTGAAAGTGTGTTAGTCTATAATGGGAACTGGTGGCCTAGTGTACCTACCTTACAGCCCTGGGCAAAGATGATTCGGATGTCAGCAGGCACGCGGTCACCACCTTAATCTCCACCAGGTTCCCACCACCAGGTCCATGGCATTGATCTGGTTCTTCTGCCCGTCACGGATCACCGGGCTTGCTAGAAGAGATAGATGGTTATACCAAATCCCTGTATTTCAATGATTGATTGATGGACTGTCTGCCTTGCCTCAGTGCAGTATGTGTGGATTATGATCTGTTTGATGAAAGGAATAGTTTTGTCATGAAAGTAAACAATTTCTTACAATAACAAAATAACTGTTGTATGGGTATTTATGGCTGTTATTTCCTTGTCTGTTAACAATGTATAATGCTTTCCCTAGTTATAATGTATTTCCAGTATAATGTTTTCCTTAGTTATATGTATTTCTCTAGTTATAATGTTTTCCTTAGTTATAATGTATTTCCTTGTTATAATGTTTTCCTTAGTTTAATGTATTTCTCTAGTTATAAGTATTTCTTAGTTATAATGTATTTCCTTAGTTATAATGTATTTCCTAGTTATAATGTATTTCTCCAGTTATAATGTATTTCCTTAGTTATATGTATTTCTTAGTTATAATGTATTTCTTAGTTATAATGTATTTCCTTAGTTATAATGTATTTCCTTAGTTATAATGTATTTCTCTAGTTATAATGTATTTCCTAGTTATAATGTATTTCTTATAATGTATTCTCTAGTTATAATGTATTTCTTATTTTATAGTATTTCCTTAGTTATAATGTATCTTAGTTATAAGTTTTTCTAGTTATAATGTATTTCCTTAGTTATAATGTATTTCCTTAGTTATAATGTATTTCTTAGTTATAATGTATTTCTTAGTTATAATGTATTTCCTTAGTTATAATGTATTTCTCTAGTTATAATGCATTCCTTAGTTATAAGTATTTCTTGTTATAATGTATTTCTCTAGTTATAATGTATTTACTTAGTTATTAATGTATTTCTCTAGTTATAATGTATTCTCTAGTTATAATGTATTTCTCTATTAAATGTATTTCTCTAGTTATAATGTATTTACTTAGTTATAATGTATTTCTCATTTATATTCCTTAGTTATAATGTATTTCCTTAGTTATAATGATTCTCTAGTATAATGCATTTCCATATCTTTACCTGTGGCACTAGATTTTTGAGCTGGCGATGATGTTGGTGCTCTTAAACTCTTGGTAGTAACCGAAACAGCCAGTCACCACAACAACAGTGATCAGAGTGATGGCGAGGTACAGCTGTAGACAGTGTGGTCACAGAGCAATAGTGATGAAACAAACAGTTACATTATATTGACGCTGTAATACATGTTGTATTCGTATGTATTCCCCTTTCTTCACATACAGTATTTTCTCCTTCAGCCTCCCAGTGTAACTCAGCCTCTCCTTCAGCCTCTCCTTCAGCCTCCTAGTGTAACTGTAGCTCTTCCTTCAGCTTCCAGCAGTAACTTTAGCCTCTCTTTCAGCCTCCAGTGTAACTTTAGCCTCTCCTTCACCCTCTCATTGTAACTTTAGCCTCTCCTTCACCCTCTCATTGTAACTTTAGCCTCTCCTTCACCCTCTCAATGTAACTAGCCTCTCCTTCACCCTGCCAGTGTAACTTTAGCCTCCTCTTCACCCTCCCAATGTAACTAGCCTCTCATTCACCCTCTCATTGTAACTTTAGCCTCTCCTTCACCCTCTCAATGTAACTAGCCTCTCCTTCACCCTGCCAATGTAACTTTAGCCTCTCCTTCACCCTCCCAATGTAACTAGCCCCTCCTTCACCCTCCCAGTGTAACATTAGCATCTCCTTCACCCTCCCAAGGTAACTTTAGCATCTACTTCACCCTCCCAATGTAACTTTAGCATCTACTTCACCCTCCCAGTGTAACTTTAGCATCTCCTTCACCCTCCCAGTGTAACTTTAGTCTCCTACTCCTACTCTACCTCTGCCTCCACATCTCTCCTCCTACCCTTCCTCTCTCCTCCCTCTTTTTCTCTCCCCGCCCATCCTCCTCACATCGTCAAAGCAGCCAAGGGTTCCCCTGGAGAACTCGATGCCGAAAGCAATGAAGCAGATGACGGCTGCCACCCACATCAGACACTGCAGCCCTCCGGCCAGCTGGCGGGCAAACTTGACGTACTCTGGGGTCCCTTTGGGGGGGAGCAGTTCGTTGGGGCCGTCCCGCTCCAGAACCTCTGCGGCTTTGCTGGAGGTCAGGCCCTGAGGGGAGGGAAGGAGGAGGAGGAGGGTGGAGAGAGTGAGTGAGAGGGAGAGAGGGGGCATTTACTTTATATTAGCAAGTCTGTTTCATCAGACAGACAGACAGACAGACAGACAGACGGACAGACGGACAGACGGACAGACGGACAGACGGACAGACGGACAGACGGACAGACGGACAGACGGACAGACGGACGGACATAAACTGTAATTTAGTTACCTTGGTAACACTGGTGGTATACCTCATCTCTAGCTCTTCTATTGTGATCTCGTGGTCATCCTATAAAGATTGACAGACTGTAAAAGCTGCAATGTATTTATGCTGCAATTCTGTCCCATTTCATTTAATTTGGCATATTCTCTCCAGCTCTCTCTCCTTCTTGTCTTGTGAATCACACTCACAATGTCCATCTCCTTCTTCATGCCCTCTAGCCTATCCTTTTTCTTTATCTTCTTCTTTTTCTTCATCTTGACATCCACTTCTCCATTCATCTCAAACATGTCGTAAGAGTCCTGGAGACAAAGAGATGACATCCTGTATCATCTTGCTAGGGGTGAATATACAATATCCTTGATCATTGAAGGAAAATCTAATTTAATTCATGGCAATTTGATCAGAGCTTTGATTATCACATAAATGGGTCACCTACCCCTTTACTCATGGTGGAGGGCCTGCCCAAATCTATTGAAGTCCAACGCTCAGTCCTCTTTTCCCCCGAAATCTTGGAAGCGTCTTTATAGCAACTCTAGGGACGTTCCTCACAGTAAAATCCCCAACCTCCAGAGCAGGACCAGACTGTTGGCTCAGCTTTATATACTACTGCACCACCTTCACCTCCTCTACCCGCCCCAAAATGGCAGTGTTATTTTAAGAGTAGCCAATGTCACCCCTATTAAGGTGAGTGGCAAAGCGTCCCCTACCCACTTTGGTGGCTCCTTCATATCAGTGCCAATGGCCTTGTGCGTAGGCCTTGTACCTGTCTTATCAGAATACACACGTTTCTATGTTCCCTGATTAACTGTAAAGCTATCAAGAAGGTCAATGCCATTCCAAAGTCACAACTACTTCTTTCACTTGTGATAGGACAAATCTGTATTACATCAAGGGMGATTTTCTTTTCAACTCAGATACACATTAATTGACTGATACATTGACACTGAGACAATGACTGGTTCATCCCATTCAATGACTGGTACAGATATAYAAGACATGAATTGAATGAAACACATCTAGTGAAAAGTAGATTAAAATGCCTTGTATATACTATAGTTCATTATTTGCCCTCAGGAGGGCCTAACTTACAGTGTATATCAGTGTAAAAAACTGTAATGGTCAATTCAAATAAAATACAGTGGTATGGTCATGCCAGTCCAGTAAGCGTTTAGAAATGGAGACTGTTTTTCTACATTTCCTGTTTAGGGTCCAATGTGAGAACCCCTTATCGGTGGAAGAGTGTGTAAATACTTATTTGTGCCTCAGACTGCTGAAAGGTGGCGTCACTGCTGCGCCATCTGCCCTTATAAGGAAAGGACATTTGAACATTAAAAGCAAATAGACACTCACAACCTCTTTTGTACTGCACCATGTTCCCATCACAAAGACACCAGTGGGCGGGAGATGAACTGACGTAATACTTTTATTACTGTTATTGAACAAAGTGTTAAGTGAAATAATGTTTATTCAACGGCAATATCCATCCAACAGTGAATTCTATCATCTGCCAATTTATCAATCATTTTCCATCATGTTTGGAAGACATATACTGTAAGCACCCTGAACAGGTGATTTTTATAACTAACCCAAGATAGACCAGAGCCTGTTGTTTCCAATGGGAGCAAATTAATCATTGCGGCAGAACAAGCAAGGAGGTGGGCAGAGCCAAGTATGAGCTAGTGAGATCTTATCGGCGCGTTCTGGCATTTATTTGCATTTTTCCCATAGGGAATGCCTGCTCTGTGAAGTGCGCACGTGTAATAACTCCATTCGGCCTTGCACTCCTTCTAAACAACACCATTTTTAGAYACWTTGGCAAAGGGTAAAGTCTACAAATGCAATCCACTATGTTTGTTACAGATTATAGTTTCTTAATAATTTCTTATGGCTGCAATCCCGTCACCGGGATGATATGACAACAGCCAGTGACAGTGCAGGGCGCCAAATTCAAAAAACAGAAATCTCATAATTAAAATTCCTCAGACATTCATGTGTCTTATATCATTTTAAAGGTATTCTTGTTGTTAATCCCACCAAAGTGTCCGATTTCAAATAGGCTTTTCAGCYAAAGCACTACAAACGATTATGTTAGGTCACCACAAAACCACAATAAGCACAGCCATTTTTCCAGCGAAAGATAGCTTTCACAAAAACCAGAAATAGAGATAAAATGAATCACTAACCTTTGATTATCTTCATCAGATGACACTCATAGGACTTCATGTTACACAATACATGCATGTTGTTGATAAGAGTTTCATATTTATATCAAAAAATCTGAGTTTACATTGGCGCGTTAGATTCACTAGTTGCAAAAACATCACGTGATTTTGCATAGCCACATCGTTACAACAGAAATACTCATCATAAATGTAGATGATAATACAAGTTATACACATGGAATTATAGATATACCTCTCCTTAATGCAACCGCTGTGTCAGATTTCAAAAAAAACTTTACGGATAAATAAACCATGCAATAATCTGAGACGGAGCTCAGAACAATAGCCAAAGTGCCGCCATGTTGGATCAACCAAGAAACCAGAAAATACATGATAAATGTTTCCTTACCTTTGATGAACTTCATCAGAATGCAGTCCTAGGAATCCCAGGTCCACAATAAATGCTTGATTTGTTCGATAATGTCCGTTATTTATGTCCAATTAGCTACTTTCGAATTGTTTACCAAACACCCTAACCAAAGTCTCAAAGCGCYTCCACTATAACGTGACGAAATGTCCAAAAGTTCCGTTACAGTCAGTAGAAACATGTCAAACGATGTACTGAATCAATCTTTAGAATGTTGTTAACATACATCTTGAATAACGTTCCAACCGGAGAATTACATCGACTTCAATTAACCGATGGAACGGWGCTCACTCTCACGTGAACGCGCCAGTTCAATGCGTGGGCACCTCYTGGAAGTGATTACTCATTCCTGTCTCCTTCGGCCCCCCTTCACATTAGAGTCATCAGACAAAGTTCTATTGACTGTTGACATCTAGTGGAAGCCGTAGGAAGTGAAAACCCATCCATATCTCTCTGTATTTTCAATGAGAGCTTGGTTGAAAATCTGGCACCCAAAGAAAATATCCAAACAGGAAGTGGAACTTCTCAGGTTTTTGCATGCCATATGAGTTCTGTTATACTCACAGACATAATTCAAACAGTTTTAGAAACTTCAGAGTGTTTTCTATCCAACACCAATAATAATATGCATATATTAGCAACTATGACATAGGAGCAGGCCGTTTACTCTGGGCACCTCTGTGCATCTTTCATCCAAGCTACTCAATACTGCCCCTTCAGCCATAAGAAGTTTTAAACAGAAAAATGTATGGAGAGCAAATATTTCATCGACAGTGGCATGTATTCATGGATGCCAAGAGAAACCAGGCTTCTGAAAAAAAATTACCAATAAAAAAAATTATAGAATAATTTATATTTTCTCTCTGTGTTTCATAATTTTCCTTCAATTCTCAAGAGGCTGAATGTATCTCACAGGAGAAAGCATCCGAGCGAGCGAAACAGTGCCCCTCTGTCTCTCTAACTGTAGGCCATCTATCTGATGCTGTCTGGTCTAAACGAGTATAAAATCGTTGCCACCCGTAGCATTGAAGGCAAGGGAAGCCAGCGAGCATTTGGCCTCCCTAGAAAAGTAGAAAAAATTTGTCAATCAGTGTTGAGCTAAACTGAGCGAGCTCAACTGTGAATGGTCCTGGCACACCAACAAAAACATGTAATGGGAAGCCAGCTTGGATTTTGGCGTCACTCCTATCAAATCCCGTTGAGAGCATACATCATTTTCAGAAAAATTTGAATAGTTGAATCTGGTTTTGTTGTTGTACTCCGGAGGCTAGCTAGCTAGCTAGCTAGCTAAAATGGACCCTTTCCTAAATTAGCCATTGATGGAGATAGGGATTTGGACTTGTGGTGTTACTTAATTCTCCGTGCTGGCCAATGATTATAAGCAACTCCGATCCAACCATTAATTCATACATTGTTGTGCCTCTGGCCTGAGAGGATGCAAGTTCAATATGTAGKTAGATGTAGAAGGCTAATGTTAACTAGCTAACGTTGCCCATGAATGGAAGTCAGTCTAGCAAGCAAGCATTTTAGCCAGGTAGCCTAGGACAACAAAAAATAGAAAGCATGTACTGTATGACAGAGTGATAGACAGTTTCGTCAACATGAAAGAGGTGGATTGCAATGGTGTTTCTCTACAAATGCAGTAGGGTGAGTCAGCATGTTTTCTACTTGCACGAACATGCACGCACACAGAAATCAGAACCATGGACAGCCACATCTTATTTAGCTTACCTTGATTGAACTAATTTGTTTTAGGTATATTTTAGTTGTCGCTGTATTAGACTAAGCAGAGGTGATTTGATGATGTTGAAATTATGAAGTTGAAATGGTGCTGGAATAGGGGAAGCAGCTCCTGTTTTCTTTGCGACTTGTGGTAACTCTCTGTGGTTCTAAATCAATACTTGTTTTGTGGTCCCAACTTGCTTGACCATGCTCTAGGTCATGTCTGTTACATGCAATATGCTTTGTGGACTTCCCCAGAGATTTTACCCACACACTGCTGCTGTTCATCGATGTAGAAAATGTGCAAAATTGAAGCAAAAATCCATGTAGCTCCATCATATCACACTGTTAGCCACTGGGCTTCCTCTTGTTACCATATTTGGTAGTGAGTGGAAAAGCCAACCGGATGCTTCACATTTACAGTGGGGAGAACAAGTATTTGATACACTGCCGATGTTGCAGGTTTTCCTACTTACAAAGCATGTAGAGGTCTGTAATTTTTATCATAGGTACACTTCAACTGTGAGAGACGGAATCTAAAACAAAAATTCAGAAAATCACTATTTGATCACCTACCAACCAGTAAGAATTCTGGCTCTCACAGACCTGTTCGTTTTTCTTTAAGAAGCCCTCCTGTTCTCCACTCATTACCTGTATTAACTGCACCTGTTTGAACTCGTTGCCTGTATAAAAGACACCTGTCCACACACTCAATCAAACAGACTCCAACCTCTCCACAATGGCCAAGACCAGAGAGCTGTGTAAGGACATCAGGGATAAAATTGTAGACCTCCACAAGGCTGGGATGGGCTACAGGACAATAGGCAAGCAGCTTGGTGAGGAGGCAACAACTGTTGGCGCAATTATTAGAAAATGGAAGAAGTTCAAGATGATAGTCAATCACCCTCGATCTGGGGCTCCATGCAAGATCTCACCTCATGGGGCATCAATGATCATGAGGAAGGTGAGAGATCAGCCCAGAACTACACGGCAGGACCTGGTCAATGACCTGAAGAGAGCTGGGACCACAGTCTCAAATTACAGACCTCTACATGCTTTGTAAGTAGGAAAACCTGCAAAATCGGCAGTGTATCAAATACTTGTTCTCCCCACTGTATATGTCTGGTGAAATTTCTGGGTCTTTGTTCTAACTCTGGTGGAACTATTAGAACGACATGAAACAACATGGAGTTGCTTTCAAACAGGACACTAGCATCCTAATCTCAGTAAGGTAGAGTGGGCTGGAGCTGGAATGTGTTCTAGTTTACAAGTCCGAGATATAAAAAATAAACTGCTTGGAACACATTGGATAAATGCACGAACTGGTCCTGTGACAGTACAGAATTGTGAGTAGAGTTTAATATGTTGAAATACAATGTACTATATGCAAACACATTAAAAAACAAGTTCTGTGAAATGTAGGCTTTTCACTAATAGGTTAAGCACATTCACCTAAAGTTTCACCTAAAGTGAAATGGTCAGAATATCCTGGCTAAGGTGGTGGTGACCCCTCCCATGCAGGCCTATGGGGGCTCCTTTAGCCTGCATACTGTGGGTAAAAAGACTTACAGTAGGACCTGGGCCTGAGTTTGTAAGTCTACCAGGCACTTTGTCCTGCTATCTGATCACAGAGGTTGTGTTATCACTAACTGAGAGAGCGGGAGAGAGAGACTATTTGCTCATTGTTACAACACTGTACATATAACATTTGAAATGTCTCTATTATTTTGAAGCTGTTGTGAGTGTAATGTTAACTGGTAATTTCTGATTGTTTATTTCACCCTTTGTTTATCTATTCCATTTGCTTTGACAATATAAACATGTTTTCCATGCCAATAAAGCCCTTTGAATTTATTTGAATTGAGAGAGTGAGAGAGTGAGAGAGAGAGAGCACACACAGTAGCCTCAGTTAACCTCTACAAGCTGTTTTAACCTCATGTCTGTCATGTCATTATTCCACTTCTCTAGTTGCACTTCCTTTCTCCTACAGAACAATAAGGTTAGGGAGAGCATATTAGTGTGTGTGTGTGTGGGGGGGGGGGGATCTTTGTTACTCCCAAATACTATTTTCCTCCTTGTTACTGTAGTTAGTATTATTGCAGTGAGTATTGTTCCTAGCCATGTCTTCCACATAAACCTGGCAAGCTAAGCTATACAGTTGTCTACACAAACCAACAGAGGGCAGCCAAGGCAACACTGATAAACCAGGACACACCCCCATCCAAAGCAGGCCAATGGACTCTCGCATGTGGGTGAGCAGACTTATTGGCATTGACTCTGTGTTTGTTTTCTACCGTTAAGTTTTGGTTCTCCTTTTTGGTTCACTTCATAGAGCGCTGATTTCTCAGGCAGTACGTTATTTTCAAGAGATAATCCATATATCTGTAATAACTTTTCATTTTAGATATGAATTTCCTTTTGTATTTTCCAGGCATGCTCAATTTTCCAGGCACACCTACTCAAACCCTTGATTGAGTAGGTGTGTCCAAACCTTTGACTGGTACTGTATAGATATTACAAATGCTAATATACATAAATCAGAGAGTAAAGAGAGAAATATTCAGTGTTAAGATTAATCATGCTTTTTAGCGGACTATTAATTGTACCCTGCTGCCAGACAAAAGGCTGTTGATCTAAATGTGTTAGAAATTAGAGTGTGTGATTTATTTACCCTTTGAGCTTTATTTAAAAACAAATTTGGTTTACATATCTGTATTCTGATAATGGCCTCTTCTTTTGTGTTTTCACAAACAAACAAACATTTTTCCATCAACTACACACTTTAGAGAAGGATAAAAGACATTTCCTTGGTAAATAGAAGAGGTGAGCATCACTGAATATATAGTAAAATAAAATATATATCTATACAGCCTTAAACATAATCTGACAATATGTGACTATAAATGACATTGATAGTGGGGACATTTTTACCAAATTAAACAACTGTAAGGCCAAACTGGAACAGCGTGGCAATTCCRTTTGACTTCTAGAGCTAGATTCAATCCGTACCAAAAGGAAAAAAGAAATGTTCCTGCGTTCGAGGAGACTGCGTTCACGGTAAATGTTGCATATGTTGACTCAATCGGAAATTAACTTTAAATTTCAATCGTGCTATACGACAGACCTTCCATGCTACAGATTGAATGTAGACCTTAGTCTCCACAGTTGTCCAAAATAAGTTGAATTAGATATTGCTTGTGTCATTGCCGACAGCAAAGAACACTGAATTGAGGAAATTGATACACTTGTGTAACAAGAAGTAAATATTTGACATTGAGTTGTTACCGCTCACAAGAGTAAACATTTTACCTCACTGGTACTCTGTGTAATGACAACCAGTAATACATGTCTTCTAAGACTTTAAGAATAGTCTCTTTCTGCTGCATTCTCATAACATTGTCAAATCTGTCTTTAAACTCTGATATGACTTATCCATACACACTGAATATACATACACTATCCTTCAGAAATGTATTAGAAATATTCCAAAATACAATTAGTGTCAATAATTTGGTGTTTATTTATGTATATTAAATATACAATTAAACAGGCAAAATAATGAATGATTTAAACTATCCGGTCTGCAGGTATTAAAAAAAAAGTAAGTCATTAGATGTAGTTTTTCAAAATGTATGTCATAAACATTGATGAATAAACAGCATTATGATATATCCCACAGGGCACATTCGTCAATTCAACGTCTATTCCACGTTGGTTCAACACCATTTCATTGAAACGACGTGGAAACAACGTTGATTCAACCAGTGTGTCCCCAGTGAGATGTATCTCTTTGGAAAGTGCCTGTCACCGGCACCTATTGTATGTGGTCAAGGTTAGGATGATTTTGGGTGCTGGGGTTGAGAGAAGCGGTGGCTGTGGTGCTAGCCGGTGTTGAGATGTCAGATCAGTCGATACGGTTTCCCAGGATGAGGGCAGAGACGGTGTACAGGACGATGATGGTGATGCCGATACCCAGGGCGGTGTGGTTCAGTATCCGCGCTAGACGAGAATTCTTCTCAGCAATCTGCTGGTGACCCTGGTTGTTGGCGTCTCTAGTCTGAGAGCAGAGATAGGGAGGGAGGGAGGGTGTAAAGGAGGGAGGGAGGGAGGGTGGAAGCACAGAGGGATGGAAGGACAGAGGGATGGAGGGAGAGAGTGAGAGAGAGTTGTAATTGTTGTAATCATCATTCAGGAAAAAGAGAGAGAGACTTCAACGGAGAGAGTTCAACGATGATTCAGTGCCATGCTCTTATTTGATTGGAGTTATTTCAGGAGATGCAGTATTAATTCACAAACACAATACTTAGCCAACATGCCAACAAAGTCAGAAAATAAAAACCAAATAGGGACATTTTTCTCTCTCACTGCAGAGCATCTATAYTATATCATATTAATACCTACTAGTGATGATATAACAACTAGAATGCTGATTTCCTGTGGCCACACCTCAAGCAGCACTAAGTTGAAACAGCTGTGGATGGAGCACAAACATGGAGCTCTCTCCCCTAGCTACAGTCTTAGGAATGGTGCTATATTGTGAGACATTTTGACACCTGTTATTATTTCTCTTGGGGGAAGAACAAGAGTTGACAGGCGATGCTAAACATTGAGTCAACTAACTGAAGTCTCAGTGTCCGTGACTCTCCTTGCCATTGACTTTACACTATAGACATCTCTGAGCAGCTGACTACAAGAGTCAGTATGAGTCACACACTAAGCAACAGTAAAGCTCCAAGAAAAAGTTGAACAGTATATGTGTGTCACATGTGGTCTTGGATGACTTTCTCTAAGTCAGGAAGAGTCTTGTGCCAAACATGAAGTGGCTGTAAAACACAAACAACAGGCTCCAAAATTCCCACTCAAATCATTATTTTTTTAACCAGCAGAAGCTAAAATTCTCAGAGTGAAATAAATGTAGCGTTTCTGCCACCTTAGTCCATGGTTAAAAAATAACAACATGACCTCCCACCCCCCTATAAGGTCTCTCCCACTCAATAGTGACTGACTGAATTTAATTTAAGTCTCAATTTAATCAACCTCCCTCCCCCTAGTCACATGACGTTGTTAACATAGCCTGTTAACATAATCTGTTTCCGTCCTCTGGTGAAATATTTGAGTTGGCTTCCACAGCAGGGCGAGGGTTGACAGAAGGCTTTAGGCAGAGAGGTTCTGTGTTAATTTAGGGTAGCGTGGCGTGAGAAGGCCTGCCTGCTATTGTAAACCCTCCTCCTGATTACTGACAGCTGGATCATAATTGTTTCTACACGGCTAGTTGGAGGAGAAGGGCTTGTTGGCTCTCTTAGCACTGGACAGTTGTTGTATTTCTGAGGGTCTGTGTACTTGCATGTCTTGAATAATTATCTCTCTAAAAACCGTTTGGCACTCCACCAAACGGTTTTCTTCCATTTCCTTGAGGTTCACAAGATTTCCTCCATCCCATCTGTCTGTCTGTATGCTCTGTTTGCCGTGATATTGCAAAACCTGAAATACATATAGCCTATCCATTTACTAGGCTACTATGTACAATTAAATGAGAGATGTGCTTGGTAATTTGTTGTATGGAATATGAAACCATCACCGCCAGAAAAGGTGAGAAATACTGTATATTCTGGAATACTGTGTATTCTGGAACACTGTATATTCTGCAATGGTTATGAAAATAAAATAAATAGGAAAAATATTCCTATGTCTAATTATAAGATTATGTCAAATTATTTTAGATTCTGAAAATAAAACATATTTTTGCTCTTCTCACTGATGGCAAATAGTTGCGTTCTTGTTAATATGTTTTCCTGTTAAATGTGTTTTTATTTTCATCATATCCCCCATTCGCACAAAGTACTCACTTGCAAGCTTGCAATACAATATTTCAACCACTAGCAGATGTAAGTATGCATGGTCTGAAGTTTGCAGGGAGGTGAGTACATTCTCACGTCAAGTACATCTTTTAAATAAAACTTGCACATGCACATTTTGGGGTATATTTTGTATATATGCACGGTTTATAAATGAGGCCCCAGAAACCTACTGGAAGCTTGATACCATTCACTTACCCACGTAATACTAATTTCCCCATGGGCCTCTATCAGCACTGCAGCATATTGTCCATATGACTCATCATAATATAATCTGTCGGGCCAGGCTCTTTGAAAACCACATTACATTCAATACCAACTAAAGCCTAAATAAAATATTCTGAACAATTAACTGGTTATTCTAGTATTTTATAAAATATAAAATACTGTATCTGCAATCTGTGATTTGTTCTAAGCAATGTGGGGAGTGCAATCGGACGACAAAGTGAACATTTCATGAATTGTTTTTGTGGAGGATCTATAACTGAACACATTGTTGTAACGTCCTGACCAGAGTTATTATGTGTTTTGCTTGTTTAGTGTTGGTCAGGACGTGAGCTGGGTGGGAATTCTATGTTCCTGTGTCAGTGTTTGGGCCACACAGGAGTGTTTCAGGTTAGTCACGTTTGTTGGTTGTTGTATTTTGTAGTGTTTGTTGTTTTCCTATTAAAATATGAATACTTACCAATCCGCATCTTGGTCCGATCCATGCTCCTCCTCGTCTGAGGAGGAGAACGACTACGACAGCCGTTACAYAAACACCCACCATAACAGGACCAAGCGGATTGGAGAAGGAAGGCAAGAACAACAGCAATGGGGAAAAGAGGAATGGACTTGGGAGGAAATCCTAGACGGTAAAGGACCCTGGGCAGAGCCAGTGGAGTGTCGCCGCCCCAAAGCGGAGCTGGAGGCAGCGAAAGCGGAGAGGAGGTTTTATGAGTGCGAGCAGGCAGAGCGCTGGAAGCCCGAGAGGCTCACCCAAAAATGTCTTGGGGGGGGGGGGGAGGCTAAAGGGGAGTGTGGCGAGCGTTGGATACCCGAGCAACTCCGCGGGCTTACCGTGGAGTGAGAGGGCGTCGTACTGGTCAGACACCAGTGTTATGCCGTGGAGCGCACGGTGTCCCCAGTACGCGGTGCTTTAGCCCATGCGGGCTATTTCCACCTTGCCGCACTGGGAGGGCCAGGTTGGCATCGAGCCGGGTGCCATGAAGCCGGCAACATATCTGGCCTCCAGTACGTCTCCTCGGGCGGCGTACATGGCACCAGCCTTACAGGTGGTGTCCCCGGTTCGCCTGCATAGCCCAGTGCGGGCTATCCACCTCGCCGAACTGGCAAGGCTAGGGGACCATTCCAACTGGTAAGGTTGGGGAGCTCGGTGCTCAAGAGCACGTGTCCTCCCGTCACGGTAATATCCGGCGCCACTTCCCACCCCAGCCCAGTACATCAATGCCGACACCACGCACCAGCTTCCAGTGCATCTCCAGAGCCCTGTTCCTCCTCCACGCACTCTCCTATGGTGCGTGTCTCCAGCCCAGTGCTCTTCCGGCACCACGCACCAAGCCTCCTGTGCCGTCTCCAGAGCCCTGTACGCACTGTTCCTTCTCCCCGCATCGCCCTGAGGTGCGTGCCCCTCAGCCCGGTACCATCCAGTTCCGGTACCACAGCACCAGGCCTATAGTGCGCCTCGTAGAGTCCAGTGTGCCCTGTTTCCTTGCTGCCACGCACTCACCCTGAGGTGCGTGCCCTCAGCCCGTACCATCCAGTTCCGGCACCACGCTCAAGGCCGATAGTGCGTCTCAGCCGGCCAGATAGTCTGCCGCTGCCCAGCGTGCCTGAACTGCCGTTCTGCCCAGCCGGCGCCTGAAACTGCCCGTCTGCCCAGCGCGCGCCTGAATGTCCGACTGCCCACGGCCCTGAAACTGTCGTCTGCCCAACGCGTCACGAGCTGGCAGTCTGCCAAGCGCCAATCTGAGCCATCCGTCTCCCCAGCGCCATCTGAGCCTCCGTCTCCCCAGCGCCTCAGCTCCTCTCCACGCTGAGCCATCCGTCTAGGTCGACCATCGTCAGCGCCGTTAGCTATCCGCGCGAGCCGTACGGCCGCCGTCTGTCCGAGCCGACAGAGTCCGTTCTGATTCAGTCGGAGCCGCTAGAGCCATTGTCAAGTCAGATACTGCAGGCCCAGCACCAGACAGAGATCTGCAGGAGCCGCCAACCCAGAACCAGGATCTTGCCGAGCGTCACCAGTCATGAAGCCGTCCAGAGCCGAGTCACCAGTCATGAGCTTGCCCTACAGTCATGAGCTGCCTACAGTCCATGAGCTGCCTCTATCAGTCCATGAAGCTGCCCTATCAGTCAATGAAGCGCCACAAGTGCATGGAGCTGCCCTACAGTCATGAGAGCTGCCCTACAGTCATGAGCTGCCTACAGTCATGTGACCATGCGCTCATCATGAGCTGCCCTATCATCGAGCTTGCCCTCACAGTTCCGGAGACTTTGCCTCACAGTCCGGAGCTTGCCACGTCAGTCCGGAGCTTAAGCCCCTCACTTGTCTGAGCAACCTCTCTGTCCTGAGCTACCTCTCTGTCCTGAGCTACCTCTCTGTCCTGAGCTACCTCTCTGTCCTGAGCTACCTCCAAAATCATGTGGGGGCCTTGGGGAGGATTCTTAGGCRAAGGTCGTGGGCGAGGGTCGCCACTCAAAGGACGCTAAGGAGGGGGACAAAGACAGTGGTGGAGTGGTGTCCTCGTCCACCYCCGGAGCCGCCACCGCGGACAGATGCCCACCCAGACCCTCCTCTTGAGTTGTAGGGGTGCGTTCGGAGTCTGCACCTCAGGAGGGGGGTACTGTAACGTCCTGACCAGAGTTATTATGTGTTTTGCTTGTTTAGTGTTGGTCAGGACGTGAGCTGGGTGGGAATTCTATGTTGTGTGTCTAGTTTGTCTGTTTCTATGTCCAGCCTAATATGGTTCTCAATCAGAGGCAGATGGTAATCGTTGTCCCTGATTGAGAATCATATATAGGAGGCTTGTTTTGTGTTGGGATTTTGTGGGTGTTTGTTTCCTGTCTCTGTGATTGTCTGCACCAGATAGGTCTGTCTCGGTTTTTGCACATTTGTTATTTTGTATTGTTGTTTGTAGTGTTTCACTTGTTCTTTATTAAACATGTTTAACACTAGCCGCGCTGCACTTTGGTCCTCTCCTTCACCCCTGGAAGAAAACCGTTACAATTGTATTGTGTTTGTGTGTGACCTCATGGAGAGGGAGGGGCAGGATGCGAGATGGGTGATATGTGAGAAAATCCCAAGATCGAACATAATCAGATCGTTGTGGGAGTCTGTCTTTCTAATCTCTGCGACATAAAGGGCCTTCTCAGTGACAGTACAGAAATACTGGTGAATGGACCATCCATTGAGTGACCCAGGGAGCATTTATATATTTTTTGGGTCATTTAGCAGACAATCTTATCCAGAGTGACTTCGTACAGGTCACCGGTGGGAATCAAACCCAGAACCCTGGCATTGCAAGCACCATGCTCTACCAAATTAGCCACACGGGACTACTATTGATTTACAGTGTCAACAGATTTCTGCTCTTCTCTGTGACTGAAGAGAAGGTTGTCAACATGTAGTCAACAGAAAGAATCTGATTGGTTTAGGGAAGAACAAATCCGATTGGTTTCTAAAAGGTCAATGGGCGGAGTTTAACAGATGCACAACTTGAAATCATAGCGGAGGTTTGAACTGAGCAGCTTGTAAATAAAACTTTGAGTTAAAAGTTGTAACGTTTTGAAATAATTATTGTGATACAGTAGTCAGACATGTGACAACATCTCTTAGACTTGAAGCAAAGAGTAAATTGTAGCAAGCTAGCAGCAACATGCTAAGCTAATCAGAGCAAGCTAGCTAGATAAGCATTTAGCAACCTCTTAGCTACTTATGTTGAATTAATAGATATACAAGTATGTCAGCTAACATTTGTTTTGTTGAAATGTTAAGGTGAAATGAAAAAAATGGACAGTTATGTACAGTTAAAATGCTAAGCTAAACAGAGCTAGTTGGCTAGCAGATATCTATCTCTTACTAATGTTAAATCATAGAATAGAGKTAACCGGCTAATCTGGTTTACTGGAAGATACTGTTGACTAACCCCATTGCGTACATATTTGCGCAACCGTGGCATTCAAACGAGGCTGCAGTTCATAGTCACTTTAATAACTCTACCTACATGTACATAATTACCTCAATTACCTCAACACCAGTGCCACCCCCGCACATTGACATATTGACACATTGACTCTGTACCGGTACCCCCTGTGTATAGCCCTGCTATTGTTACGTACTGTTGCTCTCTTACTTTTTTAGGGATTTTCTTAAAACTGCATTGTTGTTTAAGGGCTTGTAAGTAAGCATTTCACTGTCAGGTCTACAACACCTGTTGTATTCGGCGCATGTGACAAATACATTTTTATTTGATTTATTACTTTTTTGGGGTTCTAAAATAAGGTCAATTGTACATTACAGAGAAATGTACAGAAGTGCGTTAGCTTAGTAACTACATCCTTTCTTATTCCACTAAGATATAATCAATTAATCAATATTTACAAGAGTAGACCAAAAACAAACTCTACCAAATTCTACCTAATATACAGTATGTACATGAGGGTAGAGTAGTGTACTGTCAGTAATGGGGATAAGAGGGATGAGTGTGTATAAACAATGGATGGATTGATAAAGTGGCTATCGAAGGGTTAACTGAAACAATGCTGTTGCTATTTTCATTGACAGCTAAGTCTCTACACTTCACCTAAAATATGACAGAAACATTTGGGGTGTGGACTGTATTAATTGGAGAATTACTGGGAGTGGAACACAGAAGTTGTGTGGTTTGGTGCACCTGGGCTCTCCCTTAAATTATTCTCCCTTAAATGACCTAATTCTCAGCCACTTTCCCTTTTCACCACATGTTGCTTATAGGTTCAGCTTAACACATGCCGGATTCATGCCACTAACGGTCCTGCTTACAAACGAGCTGTGTTCGACAATGTTTCAAATTCATAGATTTGTTAGTTGTGATTGTTTGTTTTTCTAGTCTAAGGCATGGCCACTAACTTATTTTCCGCATCTCTGTTTCCTCAAAGTGCACTCTGTGACGTTAAACACAAAAAATCTGAGCCTAAAAGACAAACTGATGAAAAAGAATATGTCATAAACGGATGTTGCCAAATATTGAAGTACCATTCTCAACATATCATGAAAGTCACAATAAAGATAACATTCACAATGAAGTTCAGGGTTTAGAGCAAATACCAACAGTGTAAGCAACATCCTATTTGGACCTGTGGTAATGACCCTATTCATTCCCAACAACCCATGGGGCCCAGACAGGGGCCGCTTCATAAAAGGAGGCTGGGGTATCCTAGCAACTGGTGTTAATAGTTAGTGTGTGTAATAATTTTCTGATAATGCCAGAGTACAGTATAAATAATATTAAAATAATAACTGTGTAAGCACCGTTTTCTTCAAAATGTTACGAAGACAGGAAAATATGCRTAATGGATTACTAAATGAACTTGAAACTTGTCAAGGGAAACAACAGACAAGCTACTCCTTTTGAAGACAATTGCCAGGAAATTGTGTGCAATCTCCAAAAGGGATCTGTTCATCGTCCTGTCCTTATTTCATGGCAAATCACACTAAAACATTTCAAAACATACTGACTGGAAAACACACAGCCTTCGACACACAGACACAAATCTAAAAACACTTTCAGCCACAGACACGTAACCACACACAAACACGAGCACACACACACACACACACACACACACGCTACTCCTTTTGAAGACAATTGCCAGGAAATTGTGTGCAATCTCCAAAAGGGATCTGTTCATCGTCCTGTCCTTATTTCATGGCAAATCACACTAAAACATTTCAAAACATACTGACTGGAAAACACACAGCCTGCGACACACAGACTTTAAACCTAATTTTAACATGATGTCATAATGAGCACATGTTCAACTTAATATAAAACATGTTTTCCCACCTCAAGGTTAAATAAAAAAAATACTATAGTAAGTGCTGTAAGATCATTTAAAGATAAATAAACAACGCAGAGGACTAAAGGTCAAGAGGGAATTAACGATCGATGGAAATAGCTGTTTTTCTGTAATAGGGAAACATTGATTAATGGGTCAGAGACATGGGAGGAATTTCAGTCCGGGACTCATAGCTACGTGTGGCAAGTTCTAATTGGTTCAAATTGCCTATACATTGAGCCTGAAACGAGGTACTTGTTATTTAGCCATTGGCCCAGTTCTACTGCAAGGAATTCTAATTGGTCAACCACAGGCTAGGGTTGGGTTATAGATTACATCCTGTCTCCTTGTTCTGTGGAGAATCACCGAGGACAGGGAAGAAGGAACATCTGTCATCTACTTTCCAGGATAACAACTATGACGTTTTTTTTTTTTGCTTTGGGGTCTGTGTTATTGAAGAATAACATCAACTGCTAACAGTGCCTATTAATATACTTTAAGTGCCAACAGGTATGATCGTAACACTGTTGATCAGCCATAAATCCCCTTGTTACAGGGGAAATGGAAGTTTGTTGTGTTCAACAGGGAGGGGCAATTGAATGCAAACTTCACAATGTTTATTATTATTGTGAAAACATTTCTAGCCTGTCTATCTAACGGTCGTTTTCCTCCTCGTCTGAAGAGGAGCATGGATCGGACCAAAATGCAGCGTGGTTTGAATACATATTTGTTTTATTAAAGAAAGACGAACACGAAAAAGACTTGATAAACTACAAAACAATAAACGACGTTAACAGACCTGAACTTGAGAACATATAACATGAACGCACGAACAGGAAGGAACACACYAATGAAATAACGAAACGAACGAAAACAGTCCCGTGTGGCACAAACACTGACACAGGAACAATCACCCACAAACAAACAGTGAGAACAGCCTACCTTAATATGGTTCTCAATCAGAGGAAACGTAAAACACCTGCCCCTGATTGAGAACCATATCAGGCTAGATAACAATGAACCCAACATAGAAACACATAACATAGAATGCCCACCCAGCTCACGTCCTGACCAACTAAACAAAGACAAAACAAAGGAAATAAGGTTAGGAACGTGACACTATCTATGTGTAACAGGGTTGACCTGTTATGCTCAACACGCTCAGTTTTCCACCACAAAACACCAGAACATGGTCAAAAAGAGTAGACGAGCTCATCTGCTTTTACAATATTATTTGACTATTAGATGTTCAAAATAAATAATAATCTACGGAAATGACGTTGTGAAAGTAACAAAATAATTAGAGCTTTAGAATGGTGAAAAATTTGAGAAATGTTGGCGTTAAGTGGGTTAAAATGCWCAGGGACGGGTCAAAACGCAGAAAATTTGCGCTTTAGCAAGTCTTTATTTATATATAAAATCAAATGTATTGAATATTCCATGCGGCCCCAAAAGTAATTATTTATCATGAGAGGGCCATCAACAATAACTAGTAATCCTACATAGTCAAAGAAAGGTTAACATCTCACCTTTCTGGCAAAAATAGTTGCTGAGGTGTAGTCACTTTTGAGGACATAAGCTCAAGTACACAGTACAAATATGAAAATATGAAATATCTTACAGTATAAAATAGCCCTTGACTTGCCCAGGAGAGGAGGAACTTTACTGCGTGATTATGTCTATGATGGATGTAGATGAAGTCAATTCACCAGCACATTGTTCAACCTCCGTTGATGTTGTTATTACATTAGAAGTCATCCACTAGGTTTTGATACTTGATAATAAGTCACTTTGTCATTGTGAAATAATGATGCCCATAATAACATCTTAGAGGTCTTCAACCTCCTTTCTCTCTTTACCAGGCTTTGACCCGGATGTTTCCACCATTACCCACATTGATCTATATGAGTCATACCCGGTCAACAATTAGCTGTCTATCCTGATATGCGTTTGTAATCCTAGTAAGTAAGTAAAGAGACTTGCTATGTGCACACTGCCCACAAAATGAGGTGGAAACTGAGATGCACTTCCTAACCTCCTGCCAATCGTATGACCATATTAGGGACACATATTTCCCTCAGATTACACAGAGTACAATCCACAGTGTACAATCTGTAAAATACCACAGTGTGGAATCACAGCAGCAAGATTTGTGACCGGTTGACAAAAGAAAAGGGCAACCAGTGAAAAACACACACCATTGTAAATACCTATATTTATGTTTTATTTATTTTCCCTTTTGTACTTTAACATTTTGCACATCATTACAACACTGTACATAGACATAATGACATTTGAAATGTCTTTATTCTTTTGGAACTTTTGTTAGTGTAATGTTTACTGTKCATTTTTTATTGTCTATTCAACTTTTGTTTATTATCTATTTAACTGGCATTGGCAATTTAAACATATGTTTCCCATGCCAATAAAGCCCCTTAAATTGAAATTGACTTGGAGCTTGTAGGGATAGATCAGGGTTTCCAGCCCTTTCCTATCCCTCTTCTCAGTGTGGCTGTCCATTCGAGGGTGAGGTTTGGCAAAGGACAAGATGGAGGGTTGATGGAGTTCTCCTTTCGTCTTCTGCAACTGGATAATCCCAGAATACCTTTTAAATGTTGAATACCTCCCCCTCTTACGTCACTCACAGTCAAGGCACCCGCATCGTCACGCCCCTGTTTTTTAATCACCCATATTCCGGGAAGGGTCCCTCCCTTTCCCTTTCCCACACTCTCCCTGATTCCCACTCCGCACCCCATCTCCCCTCCCCCGCTCCCCTCAAACCAACCTATCCTCAGGACCTTATTCAAAACAGAACTCAAGACTGTGAGACACCCACACTGTAAGGCTAAAACTATCACAAACATGTCCGTCCCTCTCCCCAGCTATGCAGCCCACCACCAAGTCAAAAGTCAGATCACTGACTCTAAAGAGAGAGAGAGAGACGGGCCCTTATTTAAACAAAACCGGTAACTGGGTTTCTTGGATAATGCTATAAAAAGATTAGAGTGAGAAATACACTACTGACTACTCTACAAAATGAAACAAGTTAAGTTCTCTGGATTATTTGGGATACATCTCTACTAGAAACACATTAGTCTACATTACATTTGAATACTCTTAAAACAGCAATAAAAGTCCCACTCACCGAGATGGAGTAGATAAGTGCAGCGATGCCAAGTGGCAGGCAGCAGCACAGCATGGTGAAAATGGAGTAGCCCAGGTAGTCTGGCAGAGGGTAAGGCAGAGCTCCATGGGTCACAAACACCGTAGGCTGGACTGTGACGGTGGACTGGTGGTACTCTCCCTGGGGGTACTGTCCCTGGGGGTACTGTCCCTGGGGGTACTGTCCCTGGGGGTACTGTCCCTGGGGGTATGGCTGGCTGTAAGGGGCCCCAGGAGCTCCTCCATACTGTGGCGGTGGTGCGTAGCCCTGGGGATTGGCGGGGTAGCCTGCTGGTACAGGGTATCCTGTGTTGGGGTACTGGGGGTGGTCCTGGTAGGGTGGAGGAGCTGGTTGTCCCATCCCAGACTTCTCATCTGGGTTCCAGCCTGGTGGTGGGGCGTTTGGCATCTTGTTGGGATCCATTTTTTTGTGCTGTTGGTGATTTGTTTCCCTTTTATCTTACTTCTCTCTTTCTTTATTTTGTGCCTCCTCTCAATCTCTCCAAGTGTTCTTCTGTGTCTCTCTGCCTAAACGGTCTGCCTGCCTACAAGCTGAGTAAAGCAAGCAATTATGCTCTCTATTCCCCTCCCCTGTCCGTCCCTGGCAGCTCAGTATGCTTAGAGGAGGCCTGTGTCGGTGAGCTGACAGGGAATGGTTAGGGGTGGGGAAAGACTGAGTCAGGCAGAAATGCTGTCCATCTAATGAGGAGGTACCATAGTCTGGATAGGAGTTGGGCGCAACCCCATGGTGATATCTTGAACTACACCAGTAACAGTCACATTGAATTATTGTACTTAGCTCTCCACAGGAGAGCTGATGCGTGGGGCTGCCACAGGAGGGCTGGTGCGTGGAGAAGGCACCGGATAGACCGGACCGTGGAGGCGCACTACAGGTCTCGAGCACCGAGCCTGCCCAACCCTACCTGTCTGAATGCTCACCGTAGCCTTGCCAGTGCGGCGAGGTGGAATAGGACGCACTGGGCAATGCACACGTACTGGAGACACCACGTAGGGCTGGTGTCATGTACACCGGCCCGAGGAGACGCACTGGAGACCAGATGCGTAGAGCCGGCTTCATGGTACCTGGCTCGATGCCCACTCTAGCCCGGCCGATACGGGGCGCTGCTATGTACCGCACCGGGCTATGCACACGTACTGGAGACACCGTGCGTATCTCCACATAAAACAGTGTCTGCCCAGACCATCTCTCTCCACAGTAAGCACGGGGAGTTGGCTCAGGTCTCCTACCTGACTTAGCTACACTCCCCGTGTGCCCCCTCCCAATACATTGTTGGGGCTGCCTCTCGGGCTTCCTTCCGCGCTTTCGTGCTGCTTCCTCATACCGCCACCTCTCCGCTTTCGCTGCCTCCAGCTCAGCCTTGGGGCGGCGATATTCTCCAGCTTGTGCCCAGGGTCCCTTGCCGTCCAAAATTTCCTCCCAGGTCCAGGCGTCCTGCGATCGCTGCTGCTGCTGCTGCCCGTTACCACGCTGCTTGGTCCTTTGGTGGTGGGTAATTCTGTAATGGAATTCTTCGTCCTCCTCGTCTGAGGAGGAGTAGGAGATATCGGACCAATACGCAGCGTGGTGAGTATTCATATTTATTTGGATTACTTAAAACAAACAAACAAAATAACGAATAAACTAACAAACACGAAACAGTCCCGTATGGTGAACAAACACAGAAACAGGAACAATCACCCACAACCCACAATACAAAACAGGCTACCTAAATATGGCTCCCAATCAGAGACAACGACAAACACCTGCCTCTGATTGAGAACCATATCAGGCCAAACACGTAGAAATAGACAAACTAGACAAACAACATAGAATGCCCACTCAGATCACACCCTGACCAAACAAAACAGAAACATACACAGCAAACTATGGTCAGGGCGTGACATCATCTGCAAACAATTGAGGGACGGCAACTGATTTCAGTAAATCCATTTAAATGAATCTGTATATATATATATTTTTTTTAAATGTAAATAATTAAATGTAAGGAAGGCTAGAGTGAGGGCAGGAGAGGCCCCACTGACAATTGTCTGTAGGCATTTATATGAGAAGTGTCTACGTGGTCTGAGAACCACTGGTAGTAACACAAGGTCTTATTTTAGGCATTTATGAGAAGTGTCTATGTGGTTGGGGAACCACTGAGAATAGTATAAGGTGCACAAGGTGCTATTCTATATGTATGGGAAGCGGCAAGACTATAGAGTCTATGGAGACCATTTATGATTATATAAACTATTGATACTATGATGCTGAGGGACTATAGATGCCGAGGGACTATAGATGCCGAGGGACTATGGATGCTGAGAGACTATAGATGCTGTAGGGACCATTGCTATACAGAGGGGCAAAAAAGTATTTAGTCAGCCACCAATTGTGCAAGTTCTCCCACTTAAAAAGATGAGAGAGGCCTGTAATTTTCATCATAGGTACACTTCAACTATGACAGACAAAATGAGAAAYYAAAWRCKYYAAATCACATTGTAGGATTTCTTATGAATTTATTTGCAAATTATGGTGGAAAATAAGTATTTGGTCAATAACAAAAGTTTATCTCAATACTTTGTTATATARCCTTTGTTGGCAATGACAGAGGTCAAACGTTTTCTGTAAGTCTTCACAAGGTTTTCACACACTGTTGCTGGTATTTTGGCCCATTCCTCCATGCAGATCTTCTCTAGAGCAGTGATGTTTTGGGGCTGTTGCTGGGCAACACGGACTTTCAACTCCCTCCAAAGATTGACACTAACTGCACATTGAGAATATGTACCTTAAGACTGAGTGATGCAAAAAAATACCAATTCAGATTTCTGACAGACCATGATAAATGGTCGGATCGAAAAGGAGTTGTGTTGTCAGTTACAGGTAATGTTTAAATCAGTCGAATTGTTTGACCATTCATTATCATGAATAGGCTACATAAATGGTTTCAGTGACTTCCTGCCTGGTTTCTTTCTTCTCTCTACAAGGGCTGACAGCTGATGTAAACCCTGCCACTGTGAGAGAGGGAGAGAGGGTGACACTAARATGTGTCACAACCTGTACACTGAGTGACCATCCCACTATTGTCTGGTTCAGGGATGGACACTCAGTATCCAACTCAGAGTTCCTGGCCAGCATTCAGGATGCTGGCAGCTACCAATGTGCTGTTCGAGGTCAAGATCATCTCTCCTCTGATTCAGTCTTTCTTGATATACAATGTGAGTAAATACCTCACCTAATTAATGTGAGGAGATCATTTTAGGCATATTCAAGCAGCTAGCTACGTTCAAAGCTCTGCACCAAAGATGTGGTGATTCTGAAATGTGTTCATTTAATTGCATTATGTTGCAAATAAAGTTAAATTCAAGGTCTGTTATGAATTTCTGGTAAAATAATAGGAGTGATTTTGAAAGAACTGTATTGATGAAATAGTGCGCTCCAATATCAGCTTTTGTCAGTTTGGTCTGAATGACAATGGCAGTGCCTATTTGCTGAGTGTGCCTGTGTGTGTTTACATTCTGGTTACTTGTAGGGGAAGTTATGCAAAGTGACAATGGTGTTCATGATGACAGGGTATGGTGAGAGGAAATAACACAGGGAATTATAGGCTACTAACAGAATGTATAGAAAATATTCCGACCTATTAGATATACTGGAACCACTTACGGGGATGAAAGTTCAGTGTTATGATTCTGTGAAATATATGGGCAACATAATGTGTGGGGAGAGGTACTGTAGTAGTGTTGTTCTAGAGATATGCTCATCATTACTTCCTCTTCTACAGATGCTCCAAATAATGTCACATTGTCAGTCAGTCCATCTGGAGATGTTGTTAAGGGTAGCTCAGTCACTCTCACCTACAACTGCAGTGCAAACCCCCCTGTGTTGACCTACAACCTGTATAGGGAGAATGCACAGCCCCTTGCAAGTCTGACACCAGCACAGTCAGTATCAACACAGCCAGATCTAATGTAACTAACCTCGATGTTCATTGTGGGTATTGGCAGTTTAATTGACCGTCAGAATTCAGTGGAGGCTGCTGGAGGCTGCTGGAGGCTGCTGAGGGGATGTCCATAATAATGGCTGGGATCAAGTGAATGGAATGCTATACAACATTCACACCATTCTGGGCATTATTATAGAGTCGTCTTCCCCTCAGCAGCCTCCACCGTCAGAATGTATGAGCTGTAGGCCAACAAGACTGTGGTGCCAATAGGACCTTTGAATACAAAGTCTGCGAAAGAATATTCTCTTCCCCAATGTATAATTTGTTGTCACTTTCAGACCCTTTAGGACACCTCTGTGTCAGTCAGTCCCTCTGGTCCAGTGGGAGAGGGCAGGTTTCTGAATCTGACCTGTAGCAGCCATGCTAACCCAGCAGTGAGCTACACCTGGTACCTTGTCAATGGGAGCAGCCCTATCCAGTCAGGGACTTATTTGATACTTGAGGAGGTCTCTCCTGCTAACTCAGGGAGGTATTACTGGGAGGCACGGAACAAAGATGGAGCCCTCAACTCATCCTTCATGGTTCTTAGTGTTCTGTGTAGGTAAAGTCTGCTTGCGGGGATGTTCGTTTTTGTCCAAAGTTGTTTGTGCTTGCTTAAAGGGAAGCAGGTTGTTAAAATGATATGTTGTTGGGCAAGAGACAGTGTAATCTCCAAGATACTGCATAGGAACGGTTTTACGCTACAGTGGAATATAGATGAAATTAACACAACCGTGTTGGGAAGGACTGTTTGGAATAATCATAACCAAATATACAGCAGATATGACCTTTTTATCATTTCTACTTGCTTTAGATGCCCCAAGGAACACCTTGGTGTCAGTCAGTCCCTCTGGTCCAGTGGTAGAGGGAAGCTCTGTGAACCTGACCTGCAGCAGTCATGCCAACCCAGGAGTGGAGAACTACACCTGGTTTAAGAAGGATGGAACAGACACCTCACAGACAGGGTCAGGAGAGGTGTTGAAATTGACTTCTCTAACCTCCTCTGACAGTGGACAGTACTTCTGTGAGGCCAGGAACAAAGAAGGGGCTCACAACTCTACTGTTCTGTCTCTGATCCTGCAGGGTCAGTATGGAAGCAAATGTTATGTTCTACTGTCCAGTGAAATGTCCTGTTGTCCTGAACCAATGTATTTCATGTGGGAATTCCCTTGACTTGAATGTAATGCGTTCATGTATCCTGTGTCATTTTCAGAAACAAATACTGTCCAAATTGCAATTTACATCAGTTCCGCAGCTGCAGTTTTCATGGTGATCATACTTCTTGTGTTCCTATGGATGTGGTAAGTCTAGAAACACTGTGTACTCAGTTCAATATCATAATGTAGAGTATGATGGCCTGTCCCCCCAAAGAAGTTTGTTTTCTTTGACAGGAAGAGCCCGTTCAAATTATGTAAAAATACTGCTGTGGACAAAGAGGTGAGTAGAATACAGCATGTACACCCCAATTCACAATACAAATTGCATGTCAGTGCAATAGTGTTATCTGCAGGTTCATGGTATTTGAACAATGTTCTACTCCACTGTTGCCAAACCTGAAGCCTGAACATATCCTTTCATAATGTTGAATAAACTAAGCAGCATTGAAACACATGTTAAGARTTGTAAAGTATGCAATTAATAGGTAGTTCAGGTAAAATATGTATATGTCTTGTACTGTACTGTACTTGTCTGTGTCTGTAATGTCTGTGTCTCAGGTGTGACGATGAGCTTCCATTGCTTGTGAATGCTTCTATCTTGATAATTCAATGATTGATCCAGAAATTCCATTGGCTGACTGTTTCTATTTTTGTTTGAGGTGTGACCACCAAGGGGAAGGTGCTGGTAAGAGGGAAGTGGCCATGTGACGGGTTTAGTTTGTAACTATCTGACTAAGTTTGAGAGAATATTGTTGATTTATCTTGAATTGAAGTTGAATTCATGTTTGGTTAGATCTTCCCTCGACTGCACCAGAACCTGTATTTTTGGTTGTTTAGTTAGTTTGATTTATTAATTATGAACTGTTATGACCTCCTTTTTGACCAGGCTGAGAAAGAGTCTCAGTAATTCAGTTTAATGAATAAATGTGTTCACTTGCAACCTGTTGTTGACTTCTTTATTTTTGCCACTAAACCCAAACTTGAAGAACCTGTGCATAATGTGTGACAGGCAGAGCTCAACCTGGGATGGAGTAGTATGGCATTGTGACATATGCCATGGTTATGTTATACATACAGTATGTTGATTATTAAATGGATTTGCTATGGTAAACACATTTTTATTCAATTGAAATACTGTATATATTTACAAATATGGAACTAACTTCTGGTTGTCTTTCCACTTTTGGTCATCCATTATGCAACAACTCGTCATCATAAAGGAAGTAAATTACAGTAGGCCTAATACACTAAAATAGCTTATTTTTAAAGGTAGAGAGACAAAATGAGGTGTACATACAACAGAAAAGCTACATATATTACTGTACATGTTGTGAAGAAAATGAGATGTAGGGCTGGATTCCATCCGTATCGCCAAAGTTCAGCGGTATAGAGCGCTTGAAATTGAAAGGTAATTTCTGATTGAGCCGACATATGTAGTGTTTACAATAAATGCAGTCTCCACAAACGAGGAAACATTTCATTTAAATTTAAATCACACTGTAACGATGATATTCAACACTACAGATTGAATCGAGACATTAAAGCAGGGGCATTCCATGGAGGGCCTTCTTGTTCTTGTTCTTCTTATTTTTCTTGTTCTTGTTCTTGTTCTTCTATGATATAATTGTGGTCCGGAAACAAACGTTAAAGGTACATGCCGCCACCTACTATGCTGGAGTATGTGGTCGATCGCGGTTTATAACATTAGCTCCACATTTCTAAATCCTCCTAAATAATTCAGTACTTTGGGAAAATAAAAAAGAGCCCTACTAACTTCTAATAGACCAACCCCCATCCCCAAAATCACTTCCAAGTATCCTCGTCCACCCTCAAAGACCCTCCACTTCAATCTTTCCCTCTCTTCATTATACTTACAACAATATGACAACATCGACCACACGCTCCAGACACAAACCATTCACATGCTTGCCAACAGGGTTGCAGGGTTAATTTAGTTCCTTTTCAGTTCCTGCTGTGTTAAGTGTCCCATTTGTTATGGTCTGCCATTGAGAAAATTCAAAACGAGACATGACATTTTTCAAGGTCAGTCTCGCAAAAATAAGCATTCTGCGTTCTAACTACCCGCTATTCAAAGTGCTCTTAACAAATTAACTTCTTGACGCTACGGATCCCGTTACCGGGATCATTTTCCTAAACAACCGCTGAATTGCAGAGCGCCAAATTCAAAAATAATCCTAAAAATATTTATAATCATGCAATCACAAGCGAAATATACCAAAACACAGCTTAGCTTGTTGTTAATCCACCTATCGTGTCAGATTTTGAAAATATGCTTTACAGCGAAAGCAATCCAAGCGTTTGTGAGTGTATRAATCAKTGCTAGAAKAGCTAGCCTTAAATTAGCTTGGTCACGAAAGTCAGAAAAGCAATAAAATGAATCGCTTACCTTTGATAATCTTCGGATGTTTGTACTCACGAGACTCCCAGTTACACAATAAATGTTATTTTTGTCAGATAAATATTAGTTTTATAACAAAAAAACGCCATTTGGGTTGCGCGTTATGGTCAGAAAACCACAGCCTCGTTCCGTTCCTGAAAGGCAGACAAATTCCAAAAAGTATCCGTAATGTTCATAGAAACATGTCAAACGTTTTTTATAATCAATCCTCAGGTTGTTTTTAACATACATAATCGATAATATTTCAACCGGACGGTAACCTATTCAATAAAAGAGAGAAAGAAAATGTCGAGCTACCCCTCTCGCGCGCAGGAACTAATCAAAGGACACCTGACTCGTTTWGAAAAATCTCGCTCATTTTTCAAAATAAAAGCCTGAAACTATGTCTAAAGCCTGGTCACAGCCTGAGGAAGCAATTGAAAAAGGAATCTGGTTGATACCCCTTTAAATGGAAGAGGGGCAGGCAATGAAACAGGGGGGGTGAAAAGCACTTCCGGGTTGGATTTCCTCAGGTTTTCGCCTGCAGAATCAGTTTTGTTATACTCACAGACAATACTTTGACAGTTTTGGAAACTTTGGAGTGTTTTCTATCCTAATCTGTAAATTTATATGCATATTCTACTATCTGGGCCTGAGAAATAGTCTGTTTACCTTGGGAACATTATAAAAAATAAATCTGGACCCTAGCGTCAAGAAGTTACGGAAATCCTTCAAACACCCCCAAACAGGGAAACAGATCCCAATCAAAGGTGTTATCACGTGCTTCCCTAAGGCAGTTATTTATCTTATAACTTGCCCTTGTGGTAAAAATTATGTGGGTAAAACAAAGCGCAAATTAAAGTACGTATCTCGGAGCATCGTAGCACCAGTGCAAAAACTCGACATACCCAGTTGCGGCCCGCTTTTTGGAAGAAAATCACTACATTTCGTCTCTACGTAATGTTGACATCAAACATGTCACCGTCCCTGGGAGAGGGGGTGACCTCGACAATTTATTGTTAAAACGAGAGGCTGGCTGGATCTTTAATTTAAAGACCCTTGCTCCCTTCGGTCTCAACGTAGACTTTGATCTGAAGCCATTCTTGCGATTATTGTGATTTTCCTATTGTAATTGTTTATAGGCTTATGTAGCCAAATTGTATCTATCATCGTACGCTATCCATTTATGTTTTTTGTATGCTATTTTAATATATGAGAATTAACCAATGATATCAGGCCATACCCGACCATGATTACAGACACCTGTGTGTGTTTTTTGACACTATATAAATGAGTCATCCCGCAGTGTTTGTCATTATACCCTGATGGAGACGGCTTGTCTGTCGAAACGTTGGACATAAATATTTTTGCATCTGAGCTCCTAGAGTGTGCGGCTCTCCTTTATTTTTTTAAATGGTCTTCCTGTAACCTTGTTGACTTGATTGATTGAAATGGTTACTTGCATAGTGACGGTCTTTTGTTAAGACGTGTATGAAAATGACTCTGACAAAACTGGAAACTTGTAATATCTGAAAATGTAGCTAGCTAGACTATCTTACCGATATACGTGGATGGACGCTTCTCCCTTTCTGTCATGGATTCCATGGTTGCCCTTAGTTTGAAGAAGTAATCCAGAGACAGGTGTTTTCTCCATCTCATTATCTATCATGCTTTCCACTGATTTCAAAACCCGGTCCTCCAGAAGGTAGGGTATCTGCAAGATTAGGGGGAAGAGATAGAAAAAAGGGCCTAAATATAGCTCTCTTTTTCTCCAGTGGTAACATGTTAAAGACCTCACAATATAACTGATTTATTGTTGGTTGATGGTCTGTTATCCGGTTAAGGAGAATGCATTTACGGGCCACAAAAATTAGTTTTTTAAGAAGATTGAGCTGTGCTAAGGTAAGTGAGGGTCTGTTCCCGACGACACCCACTGGACCAGAGACTGACCACCACTGAGGTGTTCTTTGGGGCAGACAGTTGACAAAATCTCAATAGATCAATATTCCATAATGTATTTATCAAAAACCTTCTGGTTAGTTACAGTCACAATTTTGAGCTTTCTGGCATGGCGTCAGAGTGACAAGACTCTGTCCATTCTACTTATACAGGACGTAGCCCAACACAGGGGGGTTTGCACTGCAGCTGTAGGTGAGAGTGACTGAGCTACCCTTAACAACATCTCCAGATGGACTGACTGACAATGTGACATTATTTTGAGCATCTGTAGGAGAGGGAGTAATTGTTTATATAATGTTGAGCAAATCTCTTACAGAAAAACCCTACTGTAGTACCTCTTACCACAAATTATGTTGCCTGTATACTTCACAAAATCATAACGCTTAACTTTCATCCCTATAAGTTGTTCAGTAAATGTAATGGTTTAGTCACCATACCCTGTCATCATGAACACCATCCTCAAACATTGCTTAACTTCCCCTAAAAGTTGCAAACACACAGCCAAGGCCCAAAAAATTATTCTGTCAGTCCGTAGTGAGTAATCGCAGTCCTGATGTCCAGAAGTTATTTTCGGTCATAAGAGATGGAAGCGGCAAAATTATGTACAAATAAGTTACAAACAATGCAAATACACGAACAAAAAAACACGATTGGTGGGGACACGTAAAACGTCTGCCTTCTTCCATGGCGCCGTGTCATTTAAACAAGTGAACAGCAAACCTGGTTTCAAAAAACAAATAGCGCAACACCTCATTGCACAACGCTCCCCTACTTGTTGTGTATATGTACCTACTTGTTGTGTGTATGTACTGACATGTATGTGTAACTGATATATATACAGTATACACACACTACATTATAATGTTTTTAAATMTATGTAAATTCTAGTCTTTTGACTGTAATATCTTTTTCGTTATATGTCAGACCTCAGTAAGACTCCCTGTCACCATTGGTGTTGGCTAAAGGGGATCCTAATAATTCAAAAATCTCATCTGTATTCCGTCATGTGTAATCCATAGATTAGGGCCTAATGAATTTATTTAGATTGACTGATTTCCTTATATGAACTGTAACTCAGTTTAATCTTTGAAATTGTTACAAGTTGTGTTTATATTTTTGTTCAGTGTATATTTAGTGGCTCTTGAGTGGCGCAGCGGTCTAAGGCACTGCATCTTAGTGCTAGTGTCACACCTTGGACATAGAGAGGCTTTTATTCTCTATTTTGGTTAGGCCAGGATGTGACCAGGGTGGGCCTTTCTAGTTTCTTTATTTCTATCTTTTCTATTTCTTTGTTTTTGGCCGAGTGTGGTTCCCAATCAGAGGCAGCTGTCTATCGTTGTCTCTGATTGGGAATCATACTTAGGCAGTCCTTTTTCACTCTTTCATTTGTGGGTAGTTGTCTTCGTTAATGCATGTAAAGCCTTACAGAGCTTCACGTTCGTTTTGTTGTTTATTGTTTTGTTGGCGACATTTCAAAATAAAGGGAAAATGTACGCATACCACGCTGCACCTTGGTCCTGTCATTTCCACCCTGACGACGATCGTGACAGAACTACCCACCACCAAAGGACCAAGCACCGTGGCCAGGAGAGGCACACGGGACGGTCGGCGGAGCCGAGGTTGAAGGTGAAGAAGGTGAACTTGGAGGGGAGTGAAGCAGAGACAGTTATGGAGTTGATGGGGTGATTGGAGGAGAGAGTTAGGAGAGAGCTGTTGTGTTGGTGCATGAGGCACGACATTCGCCCTACGGAGCGTGTCCTCAGTTTAATGTCACCTGAGTCAGCTCTCCATACTCGTCCTGAGGTGCGTGCAAGCCGTCTGGTGAAGACTGTGCCAGCCCAACGCACCAGGCCTCCTGTGCGCCTCCCCAGCCCTGCACGTCTTGTACTAGCTCTACGCTCCAGTGCGCCTCCACAGCCCGGTGAGTCCTGCGCCGGCTCTGCGCACTGTGTCTCCTGTGCGCTGTGACAGCCCGGTTCGTCCTATGCCTGCGCTCCATACGTGCCGGGCTAAAGTGGGCATTCAGCCAAGAGGAGCAGTGCAAGGTCTAAGCACCAGATCTCCAGTGCTCCCCCACAGCCCGGTTCGACCTGTGCCTGCGCTCTGGAGGTGCCGGGCCAAAGTGGGCATTCAATCAATCAATCAATCAATCAATTTTATTTTATATAGCCCTTCGTACATCAGCTAATATCTCGAAGTGCTGTACAGACACCCAGCCTAAAACCCCAAACAGCTAGTAATGCAGGTGTAGAAGCACGGTGGCTAGGAAAAACTCCCTAGAAAGGCCAAAACTAGGAAGAAACCTAGAGAGGAACCAGCTATGAGGGGTGGCCAGTCCTCTTCTGGCTGTGCCGGGTGGAGATTATAACAGAACTATGCCAAGATGTTCAAAAATGTTCATAAGTGACAAGCATGGTCAAATAATAATCATGAATAATTTTCAGTTGGCTTTTCATAGCCGATCATCAAGAGTTAAAAACAACAGGTCTGGGACAGGTGGCGGTTCCATAACGCAGGCAGAACAGCTTGAAACTGGAATAGCAGCAAGGCCAGGCGGACTGGGGACAGCAAGGAGTCACCACGGCGGCAGTCCCGACGCATGGTCCTAGGGCCCAGGTCCTCCGGGAGAAAGAAAGAGAGAAGAGAGAAATTAGAGAGAGCCAAGATTTTCAAAAATTTCCATAAATGACAAGCATGTCAATAATAATCAGGAATAAATCTGTTGGCTTTTCATAGCCGATCATTAAGAGTTGAAAACAGCAGGTCTGGACAGGTAGGGGTTCCATAACCGCAGGCAGAACAGTTGAAACTGGAATAGCAGCAAGCCAGGCGGACTGGGGACAGCAAGGAGTCACCACGCCGGTAGTCCCGACGTATGGTCCTAGGGCTCAGGTCTCCGAGAGAAAGAAGAGGAGAAGGAGAAAATTAGAGAGGCCAAGATTTTCAAAATGGTCATAAAGACAAGCATGGTCAAATAATAATCAGGAATAAATCTCAGTTGGCTTTTCATAGCCGATCATTAAGAGTTGAAAACAGCAGGTCTGGGACAGGTAGGGGTTCCGTAACCGCAGGCAGAACAGTTGAAACTGGAATAGCAGCAAGGCCAGGCGGACTGGGGACAGCAAGGTGTCATCATGCCCGGTAGTCCTGACGTATGGTCCTAGGGCTCAGGTTCTCAGAGAGAAAGAGAGAACGAGAGAATTAGAGAGAGCATACTTAAATTCACACAGGACACTGGATAAGACAGGAGAAGTACTCCAGGTAACCAACTGACCCTAGCCCCCCGACACAAACTACTGCAGCATAAATACTGGAGGCTGAGAAGAGTGGAAGAGTGGTGCCAAGGAGAAGCACCAGATCTCCAGTGCTCCCCCACAGCCCGGTTCATCCTGTGCCAGCTCCACGGGTCAGTCCGGAGCCTCCAGCGACAGGCCCCAGTCTGCAGCCTCCAGCGATAGTCCCCAGTCCGGAGCCTCCAGCGACGGTCTCCAGTCCGGAGCCTCCAGAGACGGTCCCCAGTCCGGGGCCTGCAACAAGGGTCCCCAGTCTGGGGCCTGCAGCGAGGGTCCCCGCACCAGAGACACCACCAAAGTGGGGTGAGCCAGAGGTGAAGCGGGGTCTACGTCCCGCACCGGAGCCGCCGCCGTGAAGAGATGCCCACCAGGACCCTCCCCTTTAGAGTCAGGTTTTGCGGCCGGAGTCCGCACCTTTGGAGGGGGAGGGTACTGTCACGCCCTGGCCATAGAGAGGCTTTTATTCTCTATTTTGGTTAGGCCAGGGTGTGACTAGGGTGGGCCTTTCTAGTTTCTTTATTTCTATGTTTTCTATCTCTTTGTTTTTGGCCAAGTGTGGTTCCCAATCAGAGGCAGCTGTCTATCGTTGTCTCTGATTGGAATCATACTTAGGCAGTCCTTTTTCACTCTTTCATTTGTGGGTAGTTGTCTTCGTTAATGCATGTATAGCCTTACGGAGCTTCACGTTCGTTTTGTTGTTTATTGTTTTGTTGGCGACATTTCAAAATAAAGGGAAAATGTACGCACACCACGCTGCACCTTGGTCCTGTCATTTCCACCCTGACGACGATCGTGACAGCTAGAGGCATCACAACAGACCCTAGTTTGATTCCGGGCTGTATCCCAACCGGCCGTGTCCGGGAGTCCCATATGGCAGTGCACAATTGGCCCAGTGTTGTCCAGGTTAGGGGAAGAAATTATTATAATATTTCTATGTTACTGTACCCCCTTAAGTACACTGTAATATAAAAAGTGTATGATAACAGGAAGGAAAAAAGCACCAAAAGGCTACAACGAGACAAGTCATTCTCAACCAATTGTCTACATTCTGCTTGCGACATGGTTATTATCACATCTCTCCATGGTATTTATTTGCATGGTTATTTGCTGGTCATTCTCTCTGGACACGTTCTGCAGGAGGGTGAGTAGTGTTGTCTCTCTCTGTAGAGTTTCATGCGTTTTCTTTCCTTTAACTGGTGCAACATTGGTGCGTAGTGATGTTCAATCTATCTGTTGTGAGAATTTAAAGACAGAATGACTAGATGATTTAGAGCTGTATCCAAGTTGTGAGAAAACTCTTCAGAGACAAAGACAAATGTTACACCTGCTTTCAGTGAAAACACTGTTGSAGCCTGTTTGATGATTGACTTATTAAGTATTAAGTTAAGTAATTCCATTCTGTGCTATTTTGTATCAAAGTGTTTCAGTTTGATAGGATGTGGCTCTTGAAAACGACCAGTGTGATGCTGGTGATTACTCTCACGTTGCTAGGTGAGTAGAATATATTTTTGKTTTGATGCTCTATCATGCTGTGGATGTCAGTACTGATTTATAAACTTTCTACTACTGTGTATGGCTCATAAGAGATTAACAGAGAACTACTGCAGAGGTCAGAGGGGATATTTTAATTTCATTGTTTTGTTGCCTTAATGGTGAGATGTATTTTTAGCAAATTATTAACCTCAAAGGTAAGGACTTTATCTGAGAATAAAGAGTAACTCKCTCGATTAATTCACAGAAATACAGAAGTGACTGATAGTCTGTTTGTGCACCAGGATGTGGTAGGAGACACGGGGTCGTCTGTAGCTCAGTTGGTAAAGCATGGCGCTTACACCGCCAGGGTTGATGGTTTAACTGTAAGTCACTTTGGATAAAAGGATCTGCTAAATGGCATATCATCACTGTCTGATGAAAACCTCATCTCCAAAACAGGAATTTTTCAGGCGATGGAAAAAATTCCCATGTTTTCCCATAAAGTAACATACAATTATGAAAATTTAGAAGCTATTTGAATATATTTTCTTGGTCCTAGAGTCATGAAATATTCAGAGTACATTGAGGGAAGTTACTGGTTTCAATATATGTACAAAAATGAAAGTTCGCAAAAATGGAGTTACGCATCCGACAGCGACAATATATTACATGTTATATGAACTACCTGTAAATGGCAAATTGGCACTGTATGTATTTGCATTAGTGTTGTAGATATGTGTGACAACATTAACTGTCTTTTGCTTTGTTGTTGTTGTTTTTTAAAGGTGTTTGTGGGAGTAATTGGAAGGTGACCTTTAACGATACAGCTCCATGTGCCTTAAGAGGGTCATCAGTGGTGTTTCGATGCAGTTATGCCTACCCCTCAGATCAGACTATTACAAATAGCTTCTGGTATTTCTCGAGTCAAAGGAAGAACAATGATCTCTTTCTGGCCCAGGAATACAGAGGACGTGTAGAATACCTTGGAAACAAAGACAACAACTGCACTTTGAAAATGAATAACCTAATTAGTAGTGACGCAACACAATACCACTTCAGATTTGAGACGGTTAATAAAGGTGACGAAACGAATGCATGGAGCAGCAAAACATGGGTTTCACTAAGTTTGACAGGTAATTTTGATACCAGAAGAAAATCAGACTCTGATAACACTTCAAAAAACATTCAGTGGTCACTCTGTTCCTTTCTCCTCTCAACCAGGGCTGACAACCAAAGTACAGCCTYCAACTGTGAGAGAGGGAGAGAGGGTGACGCTAACGTGTGTCACAACCTGTACACCAAGTGACCATCCCGCTATTGTCTGGTTCAGGGATGGACACTCAGTATCCAACACAGAGTTCCTGGCCAGCAGTGAGGATTCTGGCAGATACCAATGTGCTGTTCAAGGTCAAGAGAATCTCAACTCTGCTCCAATGTCTCTTGATGTCCAATGTGAGTAAATATGTGATCTACTTAACGTGAGCAGCTCTTATCATTTTATCATAATGGGGCAGCTGTCTGCGTTCAAACGTCTGCACGAGCGAGGTGCTGCCTCTGACTTGGAAGGGCACATATCTCATTGCATTACTGTGTAAAAATAATAGCAGGGAATTATGAAAGAAGGATGTTAAGGAAATAGTGCTCTTGCATAACAGCCTTTGTCAGTTTGGTCTGAATGTGAATGTGTTAGATAAGAAATTTAAATTTGCCATGATGAACTGCAGTCTCTATTTGCTGACCCTGGCTGTGTGTTTAGGTTGTGGTAACTTTTAGGGGAAGTTAAGCAGTTTGAGGTTGACGTACATGATGGCAGGGCATGGTGAGAGGAAATAACAGTGAACTATAGGCTACTAACTTAATTCAAAACTGTTCTGAAAGCACCAATGAAAATATTCTGATCCAATGAAAATATTCTGATTTATTTACTGGAACCATTAATATGGATGAAAGTTCAGTGTTGTGGTTTTGTGAAATATAGAGGCAACCTAATGTGTGGTAAGAGTCTCGTGACTTTACTTTCATTAATCTGAAGACTGTTATTCATCGAATCACCTAACTACGTTTAATTGTTACCCGATTAAATTAATTACACTACCGGTCAAAAGTTTTAGAACACCTACTCATTCAAGGGTTTTTCTTTATTTTTACTATTTTCTGCATTGTAGAATAATAGTGAAGACATCACAACTATAAAATAACACATATGGAATCATGTAGTAATGAAAAAAGTGTTAAACAAATCAAAATAAATGTTATATTTGAGATTCTTCAAATAGCCACCCTTTGCCTTGATGACAGCGTTGCACTCTTGGCATTCTCTCAACCAGCTTCATGAGGTAATCACCTGGAATGTATTTGAATTATAAAGTTGCTTCAAGTGCAGTCGCAAAAACCATCAATGTCACGCCCTGGCCTTAGTATTCTTTGTTTTCTTTATTATTTTAGTTAGGTCAGGGTGTGACATGGGGAATGTTTGTGTTTTGGGTGGTTATATGGTAAAGGGGGTGTTGGGTTTAGTGTATGGGTTTGTGTTGAGTGAATGTTTCTAGGTATGTCTATGGTTGAGTGTATGTTTCTAGGTATGTCTATGGTTGCCTGAGTGGTTCTCAATCAGAGACAGATGTCTTTCATTTGTCTCTGATTGGGAGCCATATTTAAGGCAGCCATAGGCATCATGCATTTGTGGGTAATTGTCTATGTCTGTGTCTATGTTGCATGTTTTTGCACTTAGGGTCGATTTATAGCTTCACGTTCGTCTATTTGTTGTTTTGTTTAGTTTTTCTTCTTCTAAATAAAGAGAAGATGTATTTTTCACACGCTGCGCCTTGCCTCTCTCTCTCCCTTTGACGATCGTGACAATTACACACCAACAAGGACCAAGCAGCGTGTCAACGGCAACAGGAGGAAGGCATAAAAGGATTCATGGACATGGAGGAAATATTGGATGGTAAGGGACCTTGGGCACAACCGGGAGAATATCGCCTCCCTCGTGAAGAGTTGGAGGCAGCGAAAGCCGAGAGGAGGCGATATGAGGGAGGCAGCCGGGGCAAGGCTGGAAGCCCGCAAGTACAACCCAAAAATCTTGGGGGGGGGCTAAGAGGTAGTGGCCGAGGGCAGGTAGGAGACCTGCCCCCCACTTCCCAGGCTAACCATTGAAGAGCGGGAGTACGGCAGACACCGTGTTACGCAGTAGAGGGCACGGTGTCTCCTGTACGTGTTCATAGCCCGGTGCGGGTTATTCCACCTCCCCGCACTGGTAGGTAGATTGGGCATTGAGCCAGGTGCCATGAAGCCGGCTCAACGCGTCTGGTCTCCAGTGCGTCTCCTCGGGCCGGCATACATGGCACCAGCCTTACGCATGGTGTCCCCGGTCGCCTACATAGCCCGGTGCGGGGTTATTCCACCTCCCGCACTGGTCGGGCGACGGGAGCATTCAACCAGGTAAGGTTGGGCAGGCTCGGTGCTCAAGGGAGCCAGTACGCCTGCACGGTCTGGTATTCCGGCGCCACCTCCCCGCCCCAGTCCAGTTCCACCAGTGCCTACACCACGCACCAGGCTTCCAGTGTGTCTCCAGAGCCCTGTTCCTCCTCCACGCACTCGCCCCTATGGTGCGTGTCTCCAGCCCAGGTACCACCAATTCCGGCACCACGCACCAAGCCTCCTGTGCGTCTCCAGAGTCCTGTGCATCCTGTTGCCTCCCCGCACTAGCCCTGAGATGCGATGTCCCCAGCCCCGGGTACCACCAGTTCCGGCACCACCGCCTAGGCCTAATGTGCGTCTCCAGAGCCCTGTACGCACTGTTGCTTCTCCCGCACTCGCCCTGAGTGCGTCCCTCAGCCCCGGTACCACCTTAGCCGTACCACGCACCAGGCCTTATAGTCCGCCTTTGAGAGCCAGTTGTCCTGTTACTGCTCCCCGCACTAGCCCTGAGATGCGTGTCCCCAGCCCACCGTACCACCAGTTCCGGCACCACACACCAGGCCTACAGGGCGCCTCAGCCGGCCAGAGCTTGCCCGTCTGCCAGCACCATCTGAGCCATCCGTCTTACCCAGTGCCATCTGAGCCATCTGTCTGCCCAGTGCCATCTGAGCCATCCGTCTACCCAGCGCCATCTGAGCCATCTCGATGCTACCCATCGCCATCTGAGCCATCCTTTACCAAGCGCCATCTGAGCCATCCGCTCTGTCCCGAGCATCCGCGCCGTCTGTCCCGAGCCGTCAGAGCCGTGTTCTGCAGTCAGAAGCCGCTAGAGCCATCGTCAGTCAGGATCTGCCAAGCCGCCAACCAGACAGGATCTGCCGAGCCGCCAACCAGACAGGATCTGCCAGAGCCGCCAACCAGACAGATCTGCCAGAGCACGCCAACCAGACAGGATCTGCCAGAGCCGCCAACCAGACACGGACGATCTTGCCAGAGCCGCCAACCAGCCAAGATCTGCCAGAGCCGCCAGCCAACCATGAGCAGCCAGAGCCGCCAGCCAGCCATGAGCAGCCAGAGCCGCCAGCCAGCCATGAGCAGCCAGAGCCGCCAGCCAGCCATGAGCAGCCAGAGCCGCCAGCCAGCCATGAGCAGCCAGAGTCGCCAGCCAGCCATGAGCAGCCAGAGTCGCCAGCCAGCCATGAGCAGCCAGAGTCGCCAGCCAGCCATGAGCAGCCAGAGTCGCCAGCCAGCCAGGATCTTCCGAAGCCGCCAGCCAGCCAGGATCTTCCAGAGCGCCAGTCAGCAGGATCTACCAGAGACAACGAAGGATATTGACAATGGTGGAGTGGGGGCCACGTCCCGCACCCGAGCCGCCGTCATATTAAGGCCCACCCCGGACCCTCCCTTTTGTGTCAGGTTTAGCGGCCGGAGTCCGCACCTTTTGGGGGGGGTACTGTCACGCCCTGGCCTTAGTATTCTTTGTTTTCTTTATTATTTTTAGTTAGGTCAGGGTGTGACATGGGGAATGTTTGTGTTTTGGGTGGTTATATGGTAAAGGGGTGTTGGGTTAGTGTATGGGTTTGGTGTTGAGTGAATGTTTCTAGGTATGTCTATGGTTGAGTGTATTTTCTAGGTATGTCTATGGTTGCCTGAGTGGTTCTCAGAGACAGATGTCTTTCATTTGTCTCTGATTGGGAGCCATATTTAAGGCAGCCATAGGCATCATGCATTTGTGGAATTGTCTATGTCTGTGTCTATGTTGCATGTTTTTGCACTTAGTCATTTATAGCTTCACGTTCGTCTATTGTTTGTTTGTTTAGTTTTTCTTCTTCTAAATAAAGAGAAGATGTATTTTTCACACGCTGCGCCTTGGTCCTCTCTCTCCCTTTGACGATCGTGACAATCAAGTTCTATGATAAAACTGGCTCTCATGAGGACCGCCACAGGAAAGGAAGACCCAGAGTTACCTCTGCTGCAGAGGATAAGTTCATTAGAGTTAACAGCCTCATAAATTGCAGCCCAAATAAATGCTTCACAGAGTTCAAGTAACAGACACATCTCAACATCAACTGTTCAGAGGAGACTGTGTGAATCAGGCCTTCATGGTCGAATTGCTGCAAAGAAACCACTACTAAAGGACACCAATAAGAAGAAGTGACTTGCTTGTACAAGAAACATGATCAATGGAAATTAGACCGGTGGAAATGTGTCCTTTGGTCTAGAGTCCAAATTGGAGATTTTTGGATCCAACCGCCGTGTCTTTGTGAGACGCGGTGTGGGTGAACGGATGATCTCCGCATGTGTATTTCCCACCGTAAAGCATGGAGGAGGAGGTGTGATGGTGTGGGGGTGCTTTGCTGGTGACACTGTCTGTGATTTATTTAGAATTCAAGGCACACTTAACCATCATGGCTACCACAGCATTCTACATCGATACACCATCACATCTGGATTGGGCTTAGTGGGACTATCATTTGTTTTTCAACAGGACAATGTCCCAACACTCCTCCAGGCTGTTTAAGGGCTATTTGACCAAGAAGGAGAGTGATGGAGTGCTGCATCAGATGACCAGGCCTGCACAATCCCCCGACTTCAACCAAATTGAGATGATTGGCATGAGTCGGAACGCAGAGTGAAGGAAAAGCAGCCAACAAGTGCTCAGAATATGTGGGAACTTCTTCAAGATTGTTGGAAAAGCATTCCAGGTGAAGCTGGTTGAGAGAATGCCAAGAGTGTGCAAAGCTGTCATCAAGGGTGGCTATTTGAAAAATCTTAAATATAACATATATTTTGATTTGTTTAACACTTTTTTGGTTAATACATGAATCCATATGTGTTATTTCATAGTTTTGATGTCTTCACTATTAGGTGTTCTAAAACTTTTGACCGGTAGCGTATGTAACAATTAACTCATTAGGATCTGGGGCACCACGAGAGCGGTTCTTTAAAGAGTTACCATCTCCCGAATCAAAAAGTTCTTTYCCTATCACATCCATAAACAGTCAACTTATCAATCATAACCTCATATCATATAATCATTCTGAACATTGGTAACCTTGCATCTGAAAAAACCCGGGCCTTACTTCTGATTCAGTACTACACAAATTGGTTTAGTTATTTGTTTACTAGCTAACTAAATTGTAATACAGGATAAACATACGGACCTAATACATTAAAACAGGTCCCTAGCAGACTGACAACAATATGGCTGCTTCTTATAAAAGACATGTAGAGGGCGAGAGAGACAGAGAGAGAGACAGAGAGAGAGACTTAACGTTGGTACATTTTAGAAACTACTCTCACAGTAGTCATATACTTTGCAAGAGAACCGCCGCCCGCTTGGTGTAAGAAATCATGAATGTCTTTGCGTGTAAATGCCTTGGTTCGCCATGTATCTCTTTGAACAGGGCCGCTTTGGAAACGGGGTGGGGCCTTTTCACGGCACGCTTGTAAGGCTTCTACTGTTGTTCTCCTTTGCAGTCGTCCGGTATCTGGTGACTTGTCATGTAGTCCTGAACAAAACTACAGAGTTTATCCTACTTCCATTTGCTCTAGAAGATGCTTCTTTGAAGATAGTTCCCGTGTCGATGGTTCCCAGTGGGGTGATGAGAATAGCGGAATTCGATGTTTTGAAAATAATAGTTAGGACAGGTAATTTACATAGGACAGCTAATCAGCCGTACCAGTGATTGTCCGGGAGGTGATTTTATCGTCACTACCTTGTGTTGAGATTCAGAGTTCAAACCTCTTTAAACGTGAGCTGCAGCTCTACATCTCTCTGGTCTAACTTTTTAAGTCTTAACCCATKATTTTATACAGTTCGTTAAAAAGGGGTGGGTGAGAGGGGGTCTGGTTGAAGTTATTTATTGGAAAGCTGATGTGACCTATTTGGATCCTGTCATGACAAGAGGTACTATAGTAGTGTTGTTCTATACAAGATATGCTCAACATCATATAAACACTTGCAACCTTAATCCGTCTCCTACAGATGCTCCAAAAAATGTCACATTGTCAGTCAGTCCATCTGGCGATGTTGTTAAGGGTAGCTCAGTCACTCTCACCTGCAGCTGCCGTGCAAACAACTCTGTGTTGACACCTCTGTGTCAGTCAGTCCCTCTGGTCCAGTGGRAGAGGGCAGCTCTGTGAATCTGACCTGCCGCAGCTATGCCAACCCAGCAGAGAGCCACACCTGGTACAAAGTCAATGGGAGCAGCCCACCAGTCCAGTCGGGGACTATGTTGATATTTGAGGTTATCTTTCCTGCTAACTCAAGGTGGTATTACTGTGAGAAACGGAACCAACATGGAGCCCTCAACTCATCAGACCTGGTTCTTAATGTTCTGTGTAAGTTAAGTCTGCTTGTGGGTATGTTTTTTGTGCTAAGTTGTGTGTGATTGCTTAATAGGGAAGCAGTGTCATGACATGACTTTCATTAATGTGATGACTGTTATTTATRGAATCAACTAACTATGTTAAATTGTTACACGATTAAATTAGTCATGTAACAATTAACTCATTAGGAATTTGGGGCACCATGGAATAAGTTGTTTATAGAGTTACCATCTCCCGATTTAAACTGTTAAAGATATAAGTTATATATCGATAACAGTCACTTAACTTCTTGACGCTAGGAGGCAGAATTTTTATGTTTGGAAAAATAACGTTCCCAATGTAAACGGCCTATTCCTCAGGCCCAGATGCTAGAATATGCATATAATTGACAGATAAGGATAGAAAATACTCTAAAGTTTCCAAAACTGTCAAAATATTGTCTGTGAGTATAACAGAACTGATTTTGCAGGTGAAAACCTGAGGAAATCCAACCCGGAAGTGCCTCTTATTTTGAAAAATCCCTGTTCCATTGCCTGCCTATCCTCCATTTAAAAGGGATATCAACCAGATTCCTTTCCCAATGGCTTCCACAGGTTGTGAACAGTCTTTAGACATAGTTCCAAGCTTTTATTCTGAAAAATGAGGAGATTTATCAAAACGCGTAAGTGTTCCTTGATTAGTTATTGCGCGCGAAATTTGTAGCTCACATTTTATTTCTGTCTTGTATTGAATTACTTTACCCTCCGGTTTAAATATTATCAATTATTTATGTTTAAAAACAACCTGAGGATTGATTATAAAAAACGTTTGACATGTTTCTACGAACTATTTACGGATACTATTGAATTTTCGTCTGCCCTTCAAGACCCGGCACGAGCCTGTGGATTACTGAACATAACGTGCAAACCAAATGGAGGTTTTTGATATAAAAATAATCTTTATCGAACAAAAGGAACATTTATTGTGTAACTGGGAGTCTCGTGAGTGCAAACATCCGAAGATCATCAAAGGTAACGATTAATTTTATTGCTTTCCTGACTTTTGTGACCAATCTACATTGCTGCTAGGTGTTTCGTATGTTTTGTCTAGTGATCGATAAACTCACACAAACGCTTGGATTGCTTCGCTGTAAAGCATATTTCAAAATATGACACGACAGTGGACTTACCAACAAGCTAAACTTGTTTGTTATATTGCACTTGTGATTTTATGAATATAAATATTTTTAGCAATTTTATTTTATTTTTGGCGCTCTGCAATTCAGCGGTTGTTGATGACAATTATCCGCTAAAGGGATCCGTAGCGCAGAGAAGTTAACCTCTTGGCACACGGATCCCTTTAGCGGGATAATTGTCAGGATCCCTTTCCTAAACAACCGCTAGAATTTCAGGCGCCAAATGCAAAAAATTAACTAAAAATATTTATAATCATGCAATCACAAGTGAAATATACCAAAACACAGCTTAGCTTGTTGTTAATCCACCTATCATGTCAGATTTGAAAATATATTTTACAGCGAAAGAAATCCAAGCTTTGTGAGTGTAGACTTTCAATCTACAACAGCTAGCCCCAAATTAGCATGGTCACGAAAGTCAGTAAAGCAATAAAATTAATCGCTTACCTTAGATAATCTTTGGATGTTTGCACTCACGAGACTCCCAGTTACACAATAAATGTTATTTCGTTCGATAAATATTACTTTTATAACAAAAAAACGCCATTGGGTTGCGCGTTATGCTGAGAAAACTACAGCCTCGTTCCGGTCCTGAAAGGGAAGATGAAAATTTCAAAACGTATCAGCTTAAAAAAATATTACAAAAAATATGTTATAATCATGCAATCACAGTGAAATATACAAAACACAGCTTAGCTTGTTGTTAATCCACCTATCTGTGTCAGATTTGAAAATATACTTTACAGCGAAAGAAATCCAAGCTTTGTGAGTGTAGCTTTCAATGCTACAACAGCTAGCCTTTATATTAGCTTGGTTAGCTTGGTCACGAAAGTCAGAAAAGCAATGAAATTAATCGCTTACCTTTGATAATCTTCGGATGTTTCCACTCACGAGACTCCCAGTTACACAACAAATGTTATTTTTGTTCGATTTTATCACAAAAAAAACGCCATTTGGGTTGCGCATTATGTTCAGAAAATCAAAGCCGTGTTGCGTTAGACAAATTCCAAAAAGTATTCGTAATGGTCGTAAAAACATGTCAAATGTTTTTTATAATCAATCCTCAGGTTGTTTTTAACAAACATAATCGATAATATTTCAACCGGAAGATTACCTATTCAATAAGAGACAAACGGAAAATGGGGAGCTCCTCTCGCGCACGCAGGAACTATTCGGAGGACACTTGACTAGTTTTGAAAAATCTCYTTCATTTTTCAAAATAAAAGCCTGAAACTATGTCTAAAGCCTGGTCACAGCCTGAGGAAGCCATTGGAAAAGGAATCTGGTTGATACCCCTTTAAATGGAGGATAGGCGGGCCAGGAAACACAGGGTTAAAAAAATATATACAACTTCCGGGTTACATTTTCTCAGGTTTTCGCATGCAGAATAAGTATTGTTATACTCACAGACAATATTTTGACAGTTTTGGAAACTTTGGAGTGTTTTCTATCCTAATCTGTAAATGATATGCATATTCTACGATCTGGGCCAGAGAAAATGTTCGTTTACYTTGGGCACGTTATTAAAAAACAAAAAAGATCTGACCCCTAGCGCTAAGAGTTAATCATTACCTCATATCAGTCTCATTCTGAACATCGCATACTCCTTGGATCTGTAAGAACCCCAGCACTACACAAAATTAGTTGAATTATTTATTCACTAGCTAACTAAATAATAACACAGAATAACATACACACTTAACACATGAGAAAAGACCCTAGTGGTCTAACAACAGCATGATTGCTTGGTCACCACAAGAGGGAGGGGTAGATAGAGAGAGGGAGAGACAAAGAGAGAGTCAAACTTATCGTTGAATCCTTTGTAAATTACCTTCAAAGTAATAATTTACTCTGCACAAGAACCACCGCCCATTTGGGTAAGAGATCATGAATATATTTGCACATAGATGTCTTTGTTCGTCGTCTCTCTATTGAAACCAATCAACCCTTATATTGGGAAGTTGTAGTGTCCTGCTTCAGTGTAAGGCTCTGATAATCCATCAGAGGTCACAATGTCCTTCTTCATAGCTGTCTTGGTCTTGTAGTGGAGTGTTCAAATAGAACAGATACTCTGTGATTGTCTGAGATGGGATTTTCTCCTTCCCACCTCCTGTCTTTAGTCAAAGTTCTAGGACTTTTACATGRCCAGCTGCAGACTGGCAATGTTAAGGTCTAGTCTTTATCTTCACCTCGTGTGGAGATTCAAAGTTTTAACCATTTCAGCCGTATAGCCACAGCTACAGGTTTTCTGGTCTAAAGGAATTATTCAGGGTTCAGTTCCTGACCAATTTACARGCCAGTAGCAACCTGGCAATGTTTTGGTCTGGTAGCTGAGGTTATCTTCTCATCTATTGCTGAGAGTTTCCAACAATTGCAACATGTGGACCACGATCTCACGTCTTCTGGTATGAAGGAAGGTTTCGTTACCAAGGCTTTTTATGCACTCTGATGGCATGATCTCTGACCACACTCYGGGTGTGGCTAGTTACTGTGCATAGTTTATATGAAAAACAATTATCTCATTAGAAAACTAAAATAACATTCATATCTTAACAGAAATAAAATCATTCTTAATCATATATTTTATACAATATTTGGATGTAAACTTGACAGATAGAATGTCTACACTTTCCGAGTAACAGTATTTTCTTCATACCATTCTTAATGTAATCACAAAATAATAAACAATGTTACATGATTATTCTTTAGATCCCCACTGACCATTCTTAACATTCCTAACATAGAAATATTGTTCTAATATTGGATGTTATAGTTTTGGCAGCAAAAGTCTTCTGTGGACAAAGGGACATTTCTTACCGAAGGAGATTCCACTCCTGCCTATTTTCTGATAGAGTGTTAAGGTGTCAAGACTCTCCTCAGCCAGGAGAGTCATGACAGCAAGTTATTAAAACGTTATGTTGTTGAGAAAGAGACAGTGTAATCTCCAAGATACTGCAACGGTTTTCTGCTACAGTGGAATATAGATGAAATTAAACACGACCCTTCTGGCCAGGACAGTTTGGATGAATCATTACTAAATATAAAGCAGATACAGTTGACGTCGGAAGTTTACATACACTTAGGTTGGAGTCATTAAATCTCGTTTTTCAACCACTCCACAAATGTCTTGTTGTAAGGGGTGCGTACTGGTGGCAGAGAAGTCAGACGCAGGWGACCAAAAACTGTGTTTCCAACGGCGCAGTTTAATAATAAAAACCCACCGGAAAACAGAACAATCAATAAATGGGTACATAACCCGATACACACCAGACATAATGTGCACAAGCACTTACAATAAACAATTCCAGACAAGGACATGGGGGAAACAGAGGGTTAAATACACCACATGTAATTGATGGAATTGAAACCAGGTGTGAGGGAAGACAAAACAAAACCAATGGAAAATGAAAGGTGGATTGGTGATGGCTAGAAGACCGGTGACGTCGACCGCCAAACGCCACGGGAACCAGGAGAGGGACCGACTCCGGTGCTAGAGTTTTGGCAAGTCGGTTAGGACATCTACTTTGTGCATGACACAAGTAATATTTCCAACAATTGTTTACAGATTATTTCACTTCTAATTCACTGTATCACAATTCCAGTCGGTCAGAAGTTTACATACACTAAGTTGACTGTGCCTTTAAACAGCTTGGAAAATTCCAGAAAATGATGGATTGATGAAAAGTCATGGATTTGGAAGCTTCTGATATTCTAATTTAAATCATTTGAGTCAACTGGAGGTGTACCTGTGGACGAATTTCAAGGCCTACCTTCAAACTCAGTGCCTCTTTGCTTGACATCATGGGAAAATCAAAAGAAATCAGCCAAGACCTCAGAAAAAAATGTGTAGACCTCCACAAGTCTAATTCATCCTTGGGAGAAATTTCCAAATGCCTGAAGGTACCACATTCATCTATACAAACAATAATACGCAAATATAAACACCATGGGATCACGTAGCTGTTATACCGCTCAGGAAGGAGAAGCGTTCTGTCTCCTAGAGATGAAGGTACTTTGGTGCGAAAAGTGCAAATAAATCCCAAAACAACAGCAAAGGACCTTGTGAAGACGCTAGAGGAAACAGGTTCAAAAGTATCTATATCCGCAGCAAAACGAGTCCTATATCGACATAACCTGAAAGGCCGCTCAGCAAGGAAYAAGCCACTGCTCCAAAACCGCCATAAAAAGCCAGACTACGGTTTGCAACTGCACATGCGGACAAAGATCGTACTTTTTGGAGAAATGTCCTCTGGTCTGATGAAACAAAAATAGAACTGTTTGGCCATAATGACCATCGTTATGTTTGGAGGAAAAAGAGGGAGGCTTGCAAGCTGAAGAACACCATCCCAATCGTGAAGCACGGGGTTGGCAGCATCATTTTGTGGGGTTGCCTTGCTGCAGGAGGGACTGGTGCACTTCACAAAATAGTTGGCATCATGATGAAGGAAAATTATGTGGATATATTGAAGCAACAACTCAAGACATCAGTCAGGAAGTTAAAGCTTGGTCGCAAATGGGTCTTCCAAATGGACAATGACCCCAAGCATACTTCCAAAGTTGTGGCAAAATGGCTTAAGGACAACAAAATCAAGGTATTGGAGTGGCCATCACAAAGCTCTGACCTCAATCCCATAGAAAATTTGTGGGCAGAACTGAAAAAGCGTGTGCGAGCAAGGAGAACTACAAACCTGACTCAGTTACACCAGCTCTGTCAGGGGGAATGGACCAAAATTCACCCAACTTATTGTGGGAAGGCTACCTGAAACGTTTGACCCAAGTTAGACAATTTAAAGGCAATGCTACCAAATTCTAATTGAGTGTATGTAAACTTCTGACCCACTGGGAATGTGATGAAATAAAAGCTGAAATAAATCATTCTCTCTCCTATTATTCTGACATTTCACATTCTTAAAATAAAGTGGTGATCCTAACTGACCTAAGACAGGGAATTTATACTTTAATTTAATGTCAGGAATTGTGAAAAACTGAGTTTAAATCTATTTGGCTAAGATGTATGTAAACTTCTGACTTCAACTGTATCAACTTTTGAATATTTCTGCTTGCTTTAGATGCCCCAAGGAACACCTTGGTGTCAGTAAGTCCCTCTGGTTCAGTGGTAGAGGGAAGCTCTGTGAACCTGACCTGCAGCAGTCATGCCAACCCAGCAGTGGAGAACTACACCTGGTTTAAGAAGGATGGAACAGACACCTCACAGACAGGGTCAGGAGAGGTGTTGAAATTGACTTCTCTAACCTCCTCTGACAGTGGACAGTACTTCTGTGAGGCCAGGAACAAAGAAGGGGCTCACAACTCTACTGTTCTGTCTCTGATCCTGCAGGGTCAGTATGGAAGCAAATGTTATGTTCTACTGTCCAGTGAAATGTCCTGTTGTCCTGAACCAATGTATTTCAAGTGGGAATTCCCTTGACTTGAATGTAATGCGTTCATGTATCCTGTGTCATTTTCAGGAACAAATACTGTCCAAATGCCAGTTTACATCAGTTCCGCGGCCACAGTTTTCATGGTGATCATACTTCTTGTGTTCCTATGGATGTGGTAAGTCTCTGGAACATTGTGTACTCAATTAAATATCATAATGTAGAGTATGATGACCTTGTGATACCGATTTGTTCCCCCAAAGAAGTTTGTTTTCTTTGACAGGAAGAGCCCATTCAAATTATGTCAAAAGACTGCTGTGGACAAAAAGGTCAATGGAACACAGCATATACACTCCAATTCAACATCCCAATAGCATGTCAGTGCAACAATGTTATCTGGAGGTTCATGGTATTTGAACAATGTTCAAGCGCAAGCTTTCATTCTTCCCCGGTAACATGTTACTTAGTTTAACCAATGGATGAAGCTAGTGAGCGGTCAATATATCAAATATTTTGTATTGTTTTTGTCTAATTCCATCTTTCAGGACGATCAAAACCCAGTCTTATTCAGTAGAAGGATCAGTAACGACCCAGCAATACAGGAAACTAGAACGGAGGAACAGGAAAATGCCCTCTATGCCAACGTTCAACTGCCTCCCTCTCACACCCACCCCCAAGACAGTTCTCTGTACTCTGTGGTCAAGCCACCACCTCTGCAGAATCCTGCAGACCCTCATTATGCTACCTTTGACTTCCAGCAGTTCCACAGCTCCATCGACAAGGCCCAACTCTCAGGACTCCATGGGGATGATGTTGTATACTCCAAGATGAAACCCAAACAGGCCAAGGTGACAGACAACATACAGTATGCCAGCATCTAGTTTCCCCTCCCCAGTCCTACTGCCAGGTAAGCGTGAACTCACTGTCAGTTCAGTCCTTTTCAATGTAACCTATTTCTGGAAGTCTGTTTATTTGAAATGTTTGAATATACTCATACAACAACTCAATTTGCTTTTTGCAGGTCAGAAGAAAGATTAGAGGTGGACCATTCTGTTATCTACTCCACTGTTGCCAAACCTGAAGCCTGAACATATAATTTCATAATGTTCAATAAACTAAGCAGCATTGGAACYCATGTTGAGATATGTAAAGTATGCAATTAATGGGTAGTTATAGCAATAGATGTATATGTCTTGTACTGTACTGTACTTGTAATGTATGTGTCTCGGTGAGCTTCCATTGCTTGTGCATGCTTCTATCTTGCTAATTGATTGATTGATCCTGAAATTTCATTGGCTGACTGTTTAATTTTTTGTTTGAGGTGCGACCGCCCAGGGGAAGGTGCAGGTTAGAGGGAAGTGGACATGTGGCTGGTTTAGTTTGTAACTGTCTGACAAAGTTTGAGAAAATATTGTTTATTTATCTTGAATTTAAGTTTTGTTAGATCTTCCCTCGACTGCACCAGAACCTGTATTTTTGGTTGTTTAGTTAGTTTGATTTATTAATTATGTACTGTTATGACCTCGTTTTTGACTTGGCTGAGAAAGGGTCTCGGTAATTCAGTTTGTATTCACTAATGGAGGAGATGAAAGAAATGAAATAACTTGCAACCTGTTGTTGATTTTATTTTGCCACTCAACCCCAACTTGAAGAACTGTTACGGCTGATTTCCTCCTCTTCGTCTGAAGAGGAGYTGTAGGGATCGGACCAAGACGCAGAGTGGAAAGTGTCCATGTTTTATTAACAATAAACTGAACACTACACGAAACAAAATAACAAAAGAGAATCTAACCGACAAACAGTCCCGTGTGGCACAACTACTGACACGGAAAACAAACACCCACAAAACACACGTGAAACCCAGGCTGCCTAAGTATGATTCTCAATCAGGGACAACTATTGACAGCTGCCTCTGATTGAGAAACATACAATCTCGCTCCAGAGTACAGGCCTCGGTGTAAAGCTCAGGCCTCGGTGTAACGCGAATCCAACCATAACCCCTGGTGAGACAAAACCGTGACTCTCCAGTGAAGAGCACTTTTTGTCAGTCCTGTCTGGTCCAGCGACGATGGGTTTGTGCCCATATGCGACGTTGTTGCCGGTGATGTCTGGTGAGGACCTGCCTTACAACAGGCCTACAAGCCCTCAGTCCAGCCTCTCTCAGCCTATTGCGGACAGTCTGAGCTAGAGGTCGACCGATTAATCGGAATGGCCGATTTCAAGTTTTCATAACAATCGGAAATCGGTATTTTTGGGCGCCGATTTCCCGATTTTTGTTAATTTATTATTATTWWTTTTTTTACACCTTTATTTAATCTTTATTTAACTAGGCAAGTCAGTTAAGAACACATTCACACATATAACACACATATTTTCAATGACAGCCTAGGAACGTTCTGTCTCGTTTAGGGGCAGAACGACAGATTTTTAACCTTGTCAGCTCGGGGGATCCAATCTTGCATTGATTACATTGCACTCCACGAGGAGCCTGCCTGTTAGCAAATGCAGTAAGCTAAGGTAAATTGCTAGCTAGCATTAAACTTATCTTATAAAAAACAATCAATCAATGACTGTCATTGCTCCAATGTGTACTTAACCATAAACAGCAATGCCTTTCTTAAAATCWATACACAAGTATATATTTTTAAACCTGCATATTTAGCTAAAAGAAATCCAGGTTAGCAGGCAATATTAACCAGGTGAAATTGTGTCATTTCTCTTGCGTTCATTGCACGCAGAGTCAGGGTATATGCAACAGTTTGGGCCGCCTGGCTCTTTGCGAACTAATTTGCCAGAACTTTACGTAATTATGACAACATTGAAGGTTGTGCAATATAACAGGAATATTTAGACTCATGGATGCCACCCGTTAGATAAAATACGGAACGGAATAAACSTTTTGTTTTCGAGGTGATAGTTTCCGGATTAGTCAAAGGTATATGGTTTAGAGAGAAATAGTCGACGCGTTATAATTCCTGTAATAACTTGCGGCTGAATTTGAAAGGGGTTCCTTCATTATTTTACTGTTCATGTCTTCCATAGAGAATGTCTTGATCTACTTTAAATAAGGTCTGTGTTTTGTGCAGGCTTAAACCGCCTCYACGTTTTGATACCCGTGTAAATCTCACTAGGATAAGGTAACGTTTGTCAACATATTTTCATAAATCCACTCTACAAATGTTTTTATCTTCGCTTATATTTAGCCAATATTGATCAGAGTTACCTTGTCCCATGGATATCTACACAGTTATAAAATTGGCACGGTGATGTAAGCCTACACGAAACACAGACCTTATTTTAAGTGAATCTAAAAATATCCTATMGAATAAATGAAGGAACCGCTTTTCAGATTTTGCTAGGTGTCATGGGAATTATGACTCGCACTTTGGTTGTCAATTCTTACCATGCCCATTATTAAAATTTAGGATTTCCTGCATATAGAAATTAAAGTTTTGTTTTCAACATTCATCACAGGTAACTTAAACTCTATTTTTATTCAAACAGTTGAGAGTATTTGTCTCCTAAGCAGACTCTTCAGTATCATGTCACTTCAGAGCTGTGTGCGTGTGTGTATTTATGTATTATATTAAGTTAAAATAAAAGTGTTCATTGTTCATTCAGTATTGTTGCAATTGTCATTATTACAAAAATGTTGTGTGGTGATGATATATATATAATATATATATATTATTATTATATATGTTTTTTTATTTTTATATATAAATCGGCCGATTAATCGGTATCGGCTTTTTTTGTCCTCCAATAATCGGTATCGGCATTGAAAAAATCATAATCGGTCGACCTCTAGTCTGAGCACTGATGGAGGAATTGTGCGTCTCAGTGACATTGGGCAGTTTTTGCCATCCTGTACGTGTCCCGCAGGTGCGATGTTCAGATGTACCAATCCTGTGCAGGTGTTGTTACACTTGGTCTGCCACTGCGAGGATGATCAGCTGTCCGTCCTGTCTCCCTGTAGCACTGTCTTAGGCGTCTCACAGTACGGACATTGCAATTGATTGCCCTGGCCACATTTGCAGTCCTCATGCCTCCTTGCAGCATGCCTAAGCACATTCACGCAACACTCCACCAATCAGGACTTTATGGTAGGTGAGGCCAGACAGAAGCCAGTAAAAGGTACATCCTCAGTAAAAGGTACATGACAACCCGCATGGAGCTTGCCAAAAGCACCTAAAGGACTCTTAGACAATGAAAACAAGATTCTCTGGTCTGATGAAACCAAGGTTGAACTCTTTGGCCTGAATGCCAAGCGTCACATCTGGAGGAAACCTGGCACCATCCCTACGGTGAGGCATGGTGGTGTCAGGATCATGCTAATGGGGATTTTTCAGAGCAGGACTCGCGAGACTAGTCAGGTATGGTGGAAAATTACGTTATAATACTTTTATTGCATCAAATGGATGTTTTATGCAACAGAACAGAGTATTATTAACTAGTATGTGTGTGTTTCTACTGAGGATGGGCCTCTGGGAGATAACACTGACAGGAGATTTACAATGTCTTTTGGGTGATAAAACCTAAAGAGCATTCCAGAGCATGAGTTAATGTTTCTGTTCTATACGGGGCCAGACACTGGCTCTACACAATGAAAACTGTTGACACAGCAGATACTGTCTGCTATGTATTATAGGTATCTTTCATACAAATCTTAACCTTGTGACCCATTCTATATATTTATTGTTCGTTATGTAGGTTGAAAGGGGTGTATCTTGGCTATAAAATACCTTTGTACCTTTGTCTCGGGGCTCTCAACGAATCATCTGAGCATTGTTGGGTTCACCTAGGGGTCATGATAAGGGTTGTACCAAAATGTTTGATTTATTAGAATAATTGATCATGCTTATGTTGTTTTAATAGAAGGGGAGGGGTTATAAGACCCTTCTCTCCTTACATTTATAGGGTCCTAGACTACAGATTAACAATATATATATATTCATTATAGAGGTTAAGAATTGTTCCACAGTTGTTTTCTAGTTCTCTCTCTCTCTGCATATTATAAAAAGACCCCTCTTAGAAATGTGTGACTGAGACAGAACTCTGCAGTGGAGTGAAGGAGATAAGACTAGTCAAACATTCCACAATAAAGCAACTTTGGAGAGTAGACGTTTACTGCTAAGTTTTTAGATAACACTAAAAGCCATTGTTTATGTAGCTTTGTAGGCATGGTTTTGTGGCTTCGGGAACATCTCTGGAAAGACCTGAAAATAGCTGTGCAACGATGCTCCCCATCCAACCTGACAGAGCTTGAGAGGATCTACAGAGAAGAATGGGAGAAACTCCCCAAATACAGTTGTGCCAAGTTGTAGCGTAATACCCAAGAAGACTCGGCTGTTATCGCTGCCAAAGGTGCTTCAACAAAGGACTGAGTAAAGGGTCTGAATACTTATGTAAATGTAATATTCCAGTTCTTATTTTTTTTATAAATTTGCAAAAAATTCTAAAAAACGTTTTTCTTTGTCATTATGGTATTTATGGTCTTTGTCATTATGGCATCCATCGCTTGTGCATGCTTCTATCTTGTTAAAATTTAATGATTGATCCAGAAATTTCATTGGATGACAGTTTATTTTGTTGTTTGAGGTGCAGCCYCCCGGGGGAAGGTGCTGGTAAGAGGGAAGTGGCCATGTGACGGGTTTAGTTTGTAACTATCTGACTAAGTTTGAGAGAATATTGTTGATTTATCTTGAATTGAAGTTGAATTCATGTTTTGTTAGATCTTCCCTCGACTGCACCAGAACCTGTATTTTTGGTTGTTTAGTTAGTTTGATTTATTAATTATGAACTGTTATGACCTCCTTTTTGACCAGGCTGAGAAAGAGTCTCAGTAATTCAGTTTGTATTCACTAATGGAGGAGAATTATTATTTTTTAAACTTACAACCTGTTGTTGACTTATTTATTTTGCAACTCAACTCAAACTTGAAGAACTTGTATATAATGCAGCGGTCTAAGGCACTGCATCTCAGTGCAAAATGTGTCATTACAGTCCCAGGTTCAAATCTAGGCTGTATCACATCCGTCTGTGATTGGGAGTCCCATAGGGCGGCGCACAACTGGCCCAGCGTCGATGGGGTTTGACCGGGGTAGGCCGTCATTGTAAATAAGAATTTGTTCTTAACTGACTTGCCTAGGTAAGTAAAGGTTACATTTAAAAATAAAATAAAAATAGGCAGAGCTCAGCCTGGGGTGGTGTAGCATGGCATTGTGACATATGGTTATGTTATATATACAGTATGTTATGATCCATTTTAAAATCATTGTAATTCAATTGAAATARATATTTACATATATTGAAACTAATCTCTGGTTGTCGTTTCACTTTTGGTCATCCAGTACTCAACAACTCTCCATCATAAAATAAGTAAATTACAGTAGGCCTATTACAGTGAAATTACTTATTTTCTACAGTAGAGAGCTGAAGTGAGGTGCACAGTACATTCTACAGATATTACTGTACATGTTATTAAAGAATACAGCTGGACACAGCTACACAACAGTGCCACTGTGTGGCAGTAAACTGGGCACAACATCTCCCACCAGAGTTAATTCAGTTCCCTTTCAGTTCCTGTTAATTTAAGTGTCTCATTTGTTATGGTCATCCTTTATGTAGTATTATGGTAATGGCTGCTGGATGGTGGTCTCTGTAAGACTGTAACCTTGTTGACTTGATGCTGGGAGAGTTTTCCTGTTGGGGAAAGTTGTTATGGATCAGACTTATCATTTAATAAACTTGGTATATTGACTTTATTTTCTACTGGAGATTCTCTGTTTTGGTTGATAATGTTTTCTGTTTCCACTAAATGCATCAGATGGAAGACTACAATACAGTTAATAGACAATATAAAGTTATACTGTAGAAAACAAATGAAAAGAAAACTCTCAAGGGTACAGGAGTTGTAGAATTATATACAGCACAAACCAATACATAAAGAGATTACAGATTACATCACTGTAATTTTAGCTCTTAAACATATTGTAACTTTATCACTCACCTCCTAATGCAAGCCACTGTTATAATGATGATCAGTGTCAGAGTGATGGGGATCCCCACTGGCACCACCAACCTCCACAGTATGGAGGACTGGCCATTTACTGCAGAGAATAAACTACTGTAAGCTCTATAGGCCAGGGATAGCTTCACACTCGTGTACATACTGTCATTTGAATCAATGGAAAATGTACAATAACAGGTGGCATAATCTTGATGTTATATTACAGACTAGACTAGAAATACTGTATATTTTCAATGCATCCCCTTGCACCTACCTTTCCCCACAGTCATGGTAACAGTATAGCTCTGTGATCCATGCTTGTTCATCGCTACACAGCAGTACTGCCCACTGTCCTCAAGGCTGATGTTAGTGATACTGTAACTCTGCCCTGACCCTCTCAGTGAAGCTTGGGATCCTGTCCTCTGAAACCAGGTGTAGCGCTCTACTGCAGGGTTGGCATCACTGCTGCAGGACAGAGTCACAGAGCTGCCCATCACTAGCTCCCCAAAAGGATTGACTGACACTGATGTGTTCTTTGGAGCATCTGAAGGCAGAGAAAGGTAAAAAAAATTATATTTTACAGTATAGTTTCCTATATTTGGGTAACAATGAGAGATGTCTGGTACGTACTAACCTGTCAAAGAGCGTCGCAAAAAAACTCATGACAAACATTGTTACTGATTCATTCATTATCTGTGATTGTGATTTCAAAGTACTTACACTGGACATTAATAGACAACGCTGAGGAGTGGATTGGTCTATTAGTGGTCAGGGCCTCACAGTAGTAGTTTCCACTGTCTGTTGCGCTGATATTGGTGATGGTCATCATCTGTCTCTTATCACCAGCCGTGTAGCCTCCAGTCTTGTACCAGGTGTAGCCCTCCACTGGAGTTTGGGCAGTACTACAGCAGAATAACGTCACTGAGCTGCCCTCAACAACATCACCAGCGGGACTGAGGGACACTGCTACTTCACTGGAATGATCTGAAAGTAGACAAGAGATGTGTAAGCAATTTTTTTATGTATTAAACCAGGCAAGACAGTTAAGAACAAATTCTTATCTACAATGACGGCCTACCCCGGCCAAACCCGGACAACGCTGGGCCAGTTGTGCGCCACCCTATGGGACTCTCCATCACAGCTGGATGTGATTCAGCCTGGATTCAAACCAGGGACTGTGGTGATGCCTCTTGCACTGAGATGCAGTGCCTTAGACCGCTGCGCCACTCGGGAGACCAATAAGACATACCAGACAGATAACAGGACAGGGCACATCAGATTATTTGTCTATTCCTGTTTTAAATGGAAATACACTGAAATGTATATCCATATGTTGTTGTGTTTGTAGTGGTGGCTGTCTGGGCAGTATTGTGAGTCAGAGGCGGCGGGCGGGTGGTCACCCAAAGGACGATTCCATACCGACAGTCAAGACCATGTGACTTCCTGCTACAATTCCGCAATTTTTTGCATACAGTAGTTGTGGTCGTAGGACATGCAACTATACCATCAGGTTTTAAAGTTTAATAACTTCTTAGTTACAAGAGAGCTCTCACTGTTGTTGTCAACAGCTGGTACTGTACATACAGATAACAATAGCATTGTCATTATTACTCAGAAAGACTTTCAGTAAGTTAATGAGAAAATGTGTAAATATTGAGACATTGACAAACTTTCTGAGGAACTGTAAGAACACTATGAGTCTCTCTGAATCATGTGATCATACTGAAACAAGGAAGCAATGGCTCCTCCTCAGAGTGACTCAGAAATTATCGTGACATCCATTTCATTGGAACCTCTGAGGCTTGTGGTCAGACCTGATCTCTGTGCAGACAAGCTGGAAGCTGACCACAACTTCAACAGCTCTCCTATTCTCATGAGTCAAATAGTTACACACTAAATGTACAGTACCAGTCAAAAGTTTGGACACACCGATTCAATCAAGGGTTTTTATTTTTACTATTTTCTACATTGTAGAATAATAGTGAAGACATCAAATCTATGAAATTACACATATGGAATCATGTTAAACAAATCAAATATATTTTAGATTTGAGATTCTTCAAAGTAATCAGCCTTGATGACAGCTTTGCACACTCTTGGCATTCTCTCAACCAGCTTCATGAGGTAGTCGCCTGAAATGCATTTCCATTAATGGGTGTGCCTTGTTAAAAGTTCATTTGGGGAATTCTTTCCTTCTTAATGCGTTTGAGCCAATCAGTTGTGTTGTGACAAGGTAGGGGTGGTTTACAGAAGATAGCCCTATTTGGTAAAAGACCAAGTCCATATTATGGCAAGAACAGCTCAAATAAGCAAAGAGAAATGACAGTCCATCATTACTTTAAGACATGAAGGTCAGTCAATCTGGAACATTTCAAGAACTTTGAAAGTTTCTTCAAGTGCAGTCGCAAAAACCATCAAGCGCTATGATGAAACTAGCTCTCATGAGGACCACCACAGGAAAAGAAGACCCAGAGTTACCTTTGCTGCAGAGGATAAGTTCATTAGAGTTACCAACCTCAGAAATTCCAGCCCAAATAAATGCTTCACAGAGTTCAAGTAACAGACACATCTCAACATCAACTGTTCAGAGGAGACTGTGTGAATCAGGCCTTCATGGTCAAATTTCTGCAAAGAAATCACTACTAAAGGACACCAATAAGAAGAAGAGCTTTCTTGGGCCAAGAAACATGAGCAATGGACATTATACTGGTGGAAATCTGTCCTTTGGTCTGATGAGTCAACATTTTTGATTTTTGGTTCCAACCACCGTGTCTTTGTGAGACGCAGAGTGGGTGAACAGATGATTTCTGCATGTGTGGTTCCCACCTTGAAGCATGGAGGAGGAGGTGTGATGGTGTGGGGGTGCTTTGCTGGTGACACTGTCTGTGATTTATTTAGAATTCAAGGCACACTTAACCAGCATGGCTACCACAGCATTCTGCAGCAATACTCCATCACATCTGGTTTGCACTTAGTGGGACTATCATTTGTTTTTTTAACAGGACAATGACCCAACACACTTCCAGGCTGTGTAAGAACTATTTGATCAAGAAGGAGAGTGATGGAGTTCTGCATCAGATGACCTGGCCTCCACAATCACCCGACCTCAACACAATTGAGATGGTTTGGGATGAGTTGGACCGCAGAGTGAAGGAAAAGCAGACAAAAAGTGCTCAGCATATATGGGAACTCCTTCAAGACTGTTGGAAAAGCATACCAGGTGAAGCTGGTTGAGAGAATGCCAAGAATGTGCATAGCCGTCATCAAGACAAAAGGTGGCTACTTTGAAGAATCTAAAATCTAAAATATATTTTGATTTGTTTTTGTTGCTACATGATTCCATGTGTGTTATTTCATAGTTTTGATGTCTTCACTATTATTCTACAATGTAGAAAATAGTAAAAATAAAGAAAGACCCTTGAATGAGTAGGTGTGTCCAAACTTTTGACTGGTACTGTATGTACAGGAAACAACCTTGAATGCTGATATTAAATGTTTGTGTTTTGAACATGTAACGATGCATTACAGCATCCCTCCTTTAACATACGTCAGTTGCAGTGGCAAATCTTGGTGAGGAAACTCGTTTTTTTGAATGCATGCTAGAAAAGGCACAACACAAGACAACACTAAACAATACATTAATTGCACTCTAATGGTGACAAACGGTGCCCACAAACTGTTGGGGCCTACATAAAGCTGTCCCAACCGCAGAGCTTTCTTTTCATCACCATGGAGTGAATCCTTACCAGAGGCTGTGAAACGATTCATTCAGCCTCATTTACTGCCTTTAAAAAAAACAGCTGATATGGCTGACTTGCTTAATTCTTATGGCTGCATCCCGTCACCGGGATCGATATGACAGCAGCGCAGATAAAGTGCAGGGTGCCAAATTCAAACAACAGAAATCTCATAATTATAATTTCTCAAACATACATGTGTCTTATATAATTTTAAAGGTATTCTTGTTGTTAATCCCACCAAAGTGTCCGATTTCAAATATGCTTTTCAGCAAAAGCACTACAAACGATTATGTTAGGTCACCATCAAACCACAATAAGCACAGCCATTTTTCCAGCGAAAGATAGCAGTCAGAAAAAGCAGAAATAGAGATAAAATGAATCACTAACCTTTGATTATCTTCATCAGATGACACTCATAGGACTTCATGTTACACAATACATGCATGTTTTGTTTGATAAAGTTCATATTTATAACAAAAAATCTGAGTTTACATTGGCGCGTTACATTCACTAGTTCCAAAAACATCAAGTGATTTTGCATAGCCACATCGTTTCAACAGAAATACTCATCATAAATGTAGATGATAATACAAGTTACACATGGAATTATAGATATACCTCTCCTTAATGCAACCGCTGTGTCAGATTTCAAAAAAACTTTACGGAAAAAGCAAATCATGCAATAATCTGAGACGGAGCTCAGAACAATAGCCAAATTAGCCGCCATGTTGGGGTCAACAGAAACCAGAAAATACATGATAAATGTTTCCTTACCTTTGATGAACTTCATCAGAATGCAGTCCTAGGAATCCCAGGTCCACAATAAATGCTTGATTTGTTCAATAATGTCCGTTATTTATGTCCAATTAGCTACTTTGGTTAGCGCCTTTGGTAAACAATTCCAAAGTCACAAAGCGCCTCCACTATAACGTGACGAAATGTCCAAAAGTTCAGTAACAGTCAGTAGAAACATGTCAAACGATGTACTGAATCAATCTTTAGAATGTTGTTAACATACATCTTGAATAACGTTCCAACCGGAGAATTAGATTGACTTCAGAAGAGCGGTGGAACGGACGTCCTCCTCATGTGAAGGTGCATGGTGAATGTGTGATCGGCTCGTGGCAGTGATTACTAATTCCTGTCTCCTTCGGCCCCCCTTCACATTAGAGTCATCAGACAAAGTTCTGTTGACTGTTGACATCTAGTGGTAGCCGTAGGAAGTGAAAACTCATCCATATCTTGCTGTAATTTCATTGAGAGCTTGGTTGAAAATCTGCCACCTCAGAAACAATTCAAAACAGGAAGTGGAACTTCTCAGGTTTTTGCCTGCCATATGAGTTCTGTTATACTCACAGACATAATTCAAGTAGTTTTAGAAACTTCAGAGTGTTTTCTATCCAATGTGAATAATAATATGCATATATTAGCAACTGGGACTGAGGAGCAGGCCGTTTAATATGGGCACCTCTGTGCACCTTTCATCCAAGCTACTCAATACTGCCCCTMCAGCCATACAAATGTGGTTTCTACTGACAATTGAGATGTACAAACTATGGCATAAGGGAACGATGAACGGATAAGAGGCAATCCGTAATTTTGATTAAGACATTAATGAGCGAGCTAAGACGGACGTAGTCAATATAACTATTTGTTCAGCACTTTTGAAATGTACAGTGACAGAATTCAGAACATGGGCCATTCTTACAGTATTCTCCCTGTACACCAAGTCAGAACCGTAGGATAAATAAAGGGGTATATAAGCAGACAATGAAAGCTCTTACAATATTCAATGATGAAATTTCTTAAAAACAGGCTATAGGTGCACCACCAAGTCAGAACAGGTGGCTAGTTATGAGGGGAAAGGGACCAAATTATTAGGGTGAGGTACATGGGCTACTAACAGCTTACTACAAAACATACACTTTGTATTACTTTCTTAGCTACAGTATACAGTGGCAATTTTAGCATGTAAATCTTGGTGGGGCAAAAAATAAATAATTGTTGGCTGCTGCCAGCAAAGCCACTACACAACACAACACTAAACAATACATTATTTGCACTACAACGGTGACAAACGGTGCCAACAAACTGGCCTACATAAAGCTGGCCTGACAGCAGAGTCCCAACAGCACTCCCAACACCTTACCATTGTTACACCTGGCTATCAGCTGAGCCTTGTCTGGCAGAGAAACAGTTAATTCAGCCTAATTTACTGCCTTTTAAAAAACATAGCTGATATGGCTAACTTGCTTAAACAAATGTGGTTTCTACTGACAATTGAGATGTACAAACTATGGCATAAGAGGCAATCCGTAATTTCGATTAAGACATTAATGAGCGAGCTAGGACGGACGTAGTCAATATAACTATTTGTTCAGTACTTTTGAAACGTACAGCGACAGAATTCAGAACATCGGCAGTATACATATCTCCCTGGCATATTACATAATTTATGCAGCAGCATAGAATACATTTTTGGACTCACCTTGTTGTTCTGTGCTCACTAGTCATCAAACTTTGTCATCAAAGTCTGCCATTCTCTGGATTTTTGGTGCTTTCAAGACAACTGTGTATGTAGTTCTGTCCTTAAGCTGTTCTTGTCTATTAATGTTAATGTATTATGTCATGTTTTGTGTGGACCCCAGGAAGAGTAGCTGCTGCTTTTGCAATAGTTAATGGGGATCCTAATAAAATGCCAAAAATACGAACTGGGAACTCCCAAAAAAAAGTTGAATCATGATGACGTCAGTGATCTTCAGGCCGTAGCTCTAGAAAGAGGCCCGAGTTCCGGATTTACATTTCCGACCTGGATGAAAGTTCAAAACGTATTTTCCCAGTCGTAGATCATTTTCCCCGAGTTCCGAGTTGTCTTGAACTCACTAAAGTCATATTTTGCAGTTCCGAGTTAACAGTTGTTTTGAGCGTGGTAAAAATCATGCTTCATTGACAGCATGGCCAATGTTGAAAGTTTATCCTTTTAAATTAGGAAAAGATACCCTTAATCTTAGACTTGGGACCACACATCCACTTCACTGAATAGCAGGCTAATGATTGCTTTGCAATGCTTGCAGTTAGCGACTGATTGCTTCCAAACAACTTATTGTTGAATTGGCCAATGAGCACCGATACGTTTTATCTATAATTTATCTTCATATGACAAGGATTGAAAAGGATTTGCCAGTTGATTGTCGACTTGATTCATGACGATGACTGCTTATCTAGCTTGCTAGTTAAGATTTTGAAAGTATGATGTTGACATGATCAGTCCAATCAAAGCATCGGTAAATATAACGTGATTTGACGTAATTCTATCTGTGGCCAATGACCTTGAGCCTTCTTGGATGAGCACTTCTAATGGAAATCTGTGGCAGCACCCAGGGGGCATGAATGTCCGAGCTCTCCCCTGTAGATTTGTTTGTGACATAGTGTCCCCATGAGTGACAGAACACTGAGCCAAGAGAACATTACTAACCCCTATGCTCTGTATTTTATGCTGCCTGCCCCACCACCACAGAAAGCACTGAGCTAGGCTGAAACACCTGCGTTTTGGAGCTGCCTTACTCAAGAAAGCAAAAAAGAGACCATGTTTGTATGAGGCTTTATTAACTCAATGCGGCTTTATTAACTCGCCACTGGTCAGTTGCTATCTACATATAATCATTGACCACAAGGCATATTTACACAAAATACATGTCAAAAAAACATATAATAAGCACTGTGGTCTTACCTGCCACTAGCAGGGTTACTCCAGGCTGTCCAGGAGGCTTCTCCACTGGGTGGTTGGTGATAAAATAGAAGACGTATGTCCCGCTATCAGACCTCCTCAGATCAGAGATCCTCAGGGAGCAGTTCCTGGTTCCTTCCTTCCCCAGGTACTCCACTCTGCCCTGGGAGGCTGGCTCAGGGAAGATGCCCTGGCTATGGTACACGTACCTGGGGGTGATGCAGCGGCTCTGGTCCCGGCACCACATCTCAGACAGCACCCTGTAGGGTTGAGGGTAGTCGTAGGAGCAGGGGAGGACCACAGACGAGCTGGCCACGGCACACAGGGGAGCGGAGGGGACACGCACAGCCCAGTCACTACAGAGGACACCCACACAGCAGCCTGGGATACAAGGAATGAATGAATATGATTTACAATACAATACTTGGTATGTCTATTCACATACCATGCTAAAAGTGTGCTCCGTATGATAATGATGAATATGATGTCAGTCTTACCTTGCAGGATAAGTGAGAGCAGCCTCATCCGGCCAGTCTGGAAGACTCCCAAAGCCATCTCTGACGCTCCCCCACTCCCTTACTCACTGTCCTTCTTTACATTAGCAGCGAAGACCTCGACAGTGTCTGTCTTTTCTGTCTGTCACTCACTTCTCTTTTTCCTAACTAGGAACTGGTCAAGGATATTGAGAAACAAAAATAGACGTGTAGAAAAGCATTGCCATTATAAGCCTGCAACAAAAAGTCAAGGCACTGTTGCTGCCTTATAATGTCACTGTCTCTAAACAAGCTAGAGCTTGTTTTTGGTCCTGTCTATTTAGACCTTGCTCACAATGAGCATCCATTATATGCAGATCTATGCCTACAGACCTGTCTAGTTCCAGTCTTGTTTCACTGTCCTGCACTGTCCATTAAGCTCCTGTGGCATGGTGTTAACCTCTGGACTGGCCTACCCATGCCTCAACTTCAATGCACTTTGGTATATCGCCTGGAACATTACCTAAACTTAACACATACATGTGAAACTAGGAAAAGGTATCTCAATTGAAGGGGTTGTTAACGGTTACACTTGATTAACCATGGTCTTTAAAAACAAAAGGGCTTTAAACCTGTGCTCTGCTCTGCAGGTGCCATTTGACCGATATCTCATGACGTCACCTGTGTGCTTGACCGTTTCTAAAAGGCTATGAGCACAGAACAAGTCGAACTGCTGAGCTGTCTTGTTTTTACAGAAAAAACAACTGTCTAAATACGTTGGTAGCTACACGTTTTATCTATCGGACATTATATTTTATTCTCAGTTTTGAGCGGAGAACTCTTTTCTTTCGCAGAAGGGGAGAAAGTGAGGAACGTTTTCTTTTCGTACTCTTTGTAGGCATACAACCACTTGTCGAAGTATTGGGAATATCCATGGTGGAGTTTACAGCCTATTCATACTGCTACCGCGGAGGTTAACAGCGAGCCTCAAGAGTAATCGCCGAGATTGTAACTTCATTTTTTCACGCTTGATTTGACAAGCAGTCATACACCTGTTGCAAAAGAGAGGTTAGTACTCTGAGAATGGTGTGGATTTTGAGTAACCTACTAACGTTACTCTGTAATTTTAAAGTATGTGAGTTGTTTTTGATCATGAAAATACATATGGAAAAGTAACAGTTACATTCTGTCCAGTGTTCACGTCTAAGGATGATTGTTATGAGTTTCTCGATATAAAAGGTATGTAGGCCTAATCATTCTATGCTGGATGGTAGGCCTATTGGTAGCTAGCTAGTATGCATACTGGGGAGAAACAGCATATCCAAATTATGTGGTAAATTACAATATAGCTACCCCTGATCAGTAGAGACATGTTTATTACACATTTATTCCATAGAAAAATATAAATTTCCCCTTCAGCCTGGACTATTAGTCAAATCTGCTAAAAACAACTCACTTTGCCCTTTGGTTTATTTAACTTGTTTAACCCACCTCTCTCCAGTCAAAAAGTTTATTAACGTTCATGTTCCGTGCTATCTATTTATACAGGCTGGGAAAAAGACTGGGTGGCAAATTGACCATCACAGGAGCTGTGAAGCAGGGCCACTCTGAACTTCAAAAGAACTTCAAAACTCTTTTCATTTTCTACTTTTGAGCGAGAAGAAATGACTGAGAAAAAGAACGGTGAGGGTTCCACACACATCCAGACATTGTGCTTGCCACATTTTTCCCTCTATATTTGACATCAGACATCAGTGTTAAAGATTAATAGAACTGGCCACTGCTTGCTGTTTGATGGGGTAAACTACCTTTTGTGGTGTTGAGTTTGTGATCTAGATTAAGAACCTTTTAAATATATTTTTTTTCATACAGTCTGTTTCTGCCGAAGATCTTTCAAATAATTTCGCTTTTATAAAAGGACACACACTCTTAGTTGGGTTCTCTTAGTTGGGTTCTATGTCGAAACCTTTCCCCAGAGGGTTCTACATGGAACCCAAAAGTGTTCTACCTGGAAACAAAAAGGGTTCTACCTGGAACCTAAAAGGGTTTTCCTATGGGGACAGCCAAAGAACCCTTTAGAAACCCCTTTTTCTAAGAGTGGAGTGATACTTTATCCATGCATCTTTGATTCTATATTTATTATTATCTATAACAGAAGGAACCTCTTTTATTATCTAATTGTGGAGTCTAGAGTTATTTCTGAATGGAGAACATTATCCTTCACCATTATCAATCATTTAACAATGTTTACTAAATCCAGTGTGTTCTAGCATTGCTTTACATTGAAACATAGAATCTGTCAGAGAGATGCTCACCAGGACTCTGACAGATTCTATGTTTCAATGTAAAGCCATTGGCAAACCTGAGTCACCATCCAATGAACAACATCTCAGTCTCCTTCTGAGTTGATCCTGTACAGTGTAGCTGAAACAGTTACAGCATGACTGGTGATTGTTGTGTTGTCTGGTTTCGTTTTGGTCTGGGTTGAGGTGTGGGCTCAGGTGTACAACACTGTGGTCTCTATCTGTGGTTTAGTTGCTGAAACTGCTGATTTGTGGCATTCCATGACTCATTGATTGATGTGTGAGACATTTTAGTCACAGTTCAGAAACATATGTAGCTTTATGAAATTGTCTTTCTATTGTGAAATGAGGCAGAATACCATCTTCCTGAGAGAGACACAAGGGAATGAACTAGGCCTTTCACCTTATAGAAGAATGTATCTCCCTTCAACAAAGGATATGTGTATTTCCCACACACAGATTGTACTCAGGTAGAGGCTAAAACAATAGCAGGGCTTGTTCTCCAGCTCCAGGCCTGTGACTCCAGAATCCACTGGAGTGGGTTTAGGAAATGTGGGGCTTTCTTGGAACCAGCAGCTGGAATACTGGACGGGAGACTGGCCTGAGATAAAGTTATGTCAATACGATCTGTGGTCCCTTCCTCACCCCTGTCATTACTGAGAGTCCTGGGCAGGAACAATAACACATTTATCTATTGATACGGCCTCACAGGACATAGGTGGATGGGTTTGGGATGGGTTTTGTAGTCATGGAAAGTTTTTGTTATCAGTAGAATGTCTCCTCAAAATCAACAAGGTTGAGAATCGCTTTTGTACAGAGATGGAATGCTCTAACTTAAATATGTAGTGCAGGGTTCTGCAATGTGACTGGGTATGAATGGTTCTGCTCTCTAGACCATACCTGTTTCAAACAATCAACTAATCATGGTCTTCATGCGCGTTAGTGCTGGGTTGGAACAAAAGCCAGCACACCCACGAGCCAGTGTATCATGGCTCCAGACTGATATCTGGAAAAGCCCTTGAATCAGCAGCCTATAACGTGCTGAGTCAGGGTTCTCTGGGGTTGCCATAGGTGACTGCACCAAAACTGCTGTTATTGTTTGAAAAGAGACAATTGTATTATATACTGTACAGTCATCACACTAACAGAGCTTCACTGTATGTTATGCAGGTCAACTGTGTGTTTTATTGGTGTCTCTGAGGAATTTTTGGCCTGGTCTGCTAACTACCTCTCTCAAAGAGTGCAGTGTATAAAGTCAGAAAATCTGCTGTCTCAGTCACTGCCTGTCACCACGGGAGTACCCCAAGGCTCGATCTTAGGCCCCACACTCTTCTCAGTTTACATCAACAACATAGCTCAGGCAGTAGGAAGCTCTCTCATCCATTTATAGTATATGCAGATGATACAATCTTATACTCAGCTGGTTCCTCCCCGGATTTTCTGTAAAATACTCTACAACAAAGCTTTCTTAGTTTCCAACAAGCCTTCCAACTAACTACCCTTAAGCTTGTTCTGAACACCTCCAAAACAAAGGTCATGTGGTTTGGTAAGAAGATTGCCCCTCTCCCCACAGGTGTGATTACTACCTCTGAGGGTTTAGAGCTTGAGGTAGTCACCTCATACAAGTACTTGGGAGTATGGCTAGACGGTACACTGTCTTTCTCTCAGCACAGATCAAAGCTGCAGGATAAAGTTAAATCTAGACTTGGTTTCCTCTATTGTAATCGCTCCTCTTTCACCCCAGCTGCCAAACTAACCCTGATTCAGATGACCATCCTACCCATGCTAGATTACGGAGACATCATTTATAGATCGACAGGTAAGGGTGCTCTCGAGCTTCTAGATGTTCTTTACCACTCGGCCATCAGATTTGCCACCAATGCTTCTTATAGGACACATCACTGCACTCTATACTCCTCTGTAAACTGGTCATCTCTGTATACCCGTCGCAAGACCCACTGGTTGATGCTGATTTATAGGCCTCACTCCCCCCTATCTGAGATATCTACTGCAGCCCACATACTCCACATACAACACCCGTTCTGCCAGTCACATTCTGTTAAAGGTCCCGAAAGCACACACATTCCTGGGTCGCCCGTCTTTTCAGTTTACTGCAGCTAACGATTGGAACGAGCTGCATCAAACACTCAAACTGGACAGTTTTATCTTAATCTCTTCTTTCAAAGACTCAGTCATGGACACTCTTACTGACATTTGTGGCTGCTTTGCGTGATGTATTGTTGTCTCTACCTTTTTGCCCTTTGTGCTGTTGTCTGTGCCCAATAATGTTTGTGCCATGTTTTGTGCTGCTACCATGTTGTGTTGCTATCATGTTGTTGTCATGTTGTGTTGCTACCATGCTGTGTTGTCATGTGTTGCTACCTTGCTATGCTGTTGTCTTAGGTCTCTCTTTATGTAGTGTTGTGTTGTCTCTCTTGTCGTGATGTGTGTTTTGTCCTATATTTATATAAACTCAGCAAAAAAAGAATGTCCTCTCACTGTCAACTGCGTTTATTTTCAGCAAACTTAACATGTGTAAATATTTGTATGAACATAGCAAGATTCAACAACTGAGACATAAACTGAACAAGTTCCACAGACATGTGGCTAACAGAAATTGAATAATGTGTCACTGAACAAAGGGGGGGTCAACATCAAAAGTAACAGTCAGTATCTGGTGTGGCCACTAGCTGCATTAAGTACTGCAGTGCATATCCTCCTCATGGACTGTACCAGATTTGCCAGTTCTTGCTGTGAGATGTTCCTCCACTCTTCCACCAAGGCACCTGCAAGTTCCCGGACATTTCTGGGGGGAATGGCCCTAGCCCTCACCCTCCAATCCAACAAGTCCCAGACGTGCTCAATGGGATTAAGATCCAGGCTCTTCGCTGGCCATGGCAGAACACTGACATTTCTGTCTTGCAGGAAATCAAGCACAGAACGAGCAGTATGGCTGGTGGCATTGTCATGGTGGAGGGTCATGTCAGGATGAGCCTGCAGGAAGGGTACCACATGAGGGAGGAGAATGTCTTCCCTGTAACGCACAGCGTTAAGATTGTCTGCAATGACAACAATGCTCAGCACGATGATGCTGTGACACATCACCCCAGACCATGATGGACCCTCCACCTCCAAATCGATCCCGCTCCAGAGTATAGGCATTAGTGTAACACCCATTCCTTTGACGATAAACGTGAATCCGACCATCACCCCTYGTGAGACAAAACCGCGACTCGTCAGTGGAGAGCACTTTTTGCCAGTCCTGTCTGGTTCAGCGACGGTGGGTTTGTGCCCATAGGCGACGTTGTTGCCGGTGATGTCTGGTGAGGACCTGCCTTACAACAGGCCTGCAAGCCCTCAGTCCAGCCTCTCTCAGCCTATTGCAGACAGTCTGAGCACTGATGGAGGGATTGTGCGTTCCTTGTTTACCTCGGGCAGTTGTTGCCATCCTGTACCTGTCCCGCAGGTGCGATGTTCGGATGTACCGATCCTGTGCAGGTGTTGTTACACTTGGTCTGCCACTGCAAGGACGATCAGCTGTCTGTCCTGTCTCCCTGTAGCTCCCTTCAGAGTCAGTAGAAAGGCCTCTTTAGTGTCGTAAGTTTTCATAACTGTGACCTTAATTGCCTACCGTCTGACAAAGTCCTGAAAAAGAGACGTTTCTTTTTTTGCTGGGTTTATTTTAACAAAAGAAATCCCAGTCCCCGCTCCGCAGGTGGCCTTTTGTCTTCTGGTAAACCGTCATTGTAAATACGAGTTTGTTCTTAACTGACTTGCCTAATTAAAGCTTAAAGGTAAAAAAAAAAGAAAACCGTACAGTATACAAAAGCTTTTTTTTAAAAGCAACTGTACTTGATGTTATTATTTTAACGCTCTCTCAGTAAAAACCCATGTATCTTATTGTTGATGCATGGTCCACACTGATTGACAGTGGTGAGTAAGGGGGGAAAAGTGGAGGATTTCCCCATCACTCTCTGAAGAGCCATCAGCTGCCTGTAAACTGTGCCCATTTCCTGGTTGTAGTGAGTACAGACGGCGACCCCATGGCCTTACAGGACCCCCAGTGTTTTCTCACTGAATTCCAGTCTCCCTCCTTTGTGTGCGATGTTGATTTTCCTCTCTTTTAATTGGCAGAGTATCAGGTTGATGCTCGTTTTCCTTGTATAAGGCACAACGGGAAAGAGTGTTATGTTATTGATAAGAGACATGCTCATCCAGCAGGCTGTATCTGTACAAGCAGCTTTGGTGATCCAGGTAGTGGGTGGCAGGTAGCCTAACGGTTAAGAGCGTTGGTAACCCCAAAAAATTGCTAGTTCAAATCCCTGAGCCGACTAAGTAAAACATCTGTCTGTGCCATTGAGCAAGGCATTTAACCCTAATTGCTCCTGCAAATCGCTCTGGATAAGAGCGTCTGCTAAATGATTAAAATGTAAAAATGTGAAATATGGTGCAACTGTTTTTGTGTTGTTGGTGTCGAATGGTTGAATGATGTCCTCACTATCGGGCATGTATATGTGTGTATGTAGGAGATTGTTCTTAAGTGTCCATCAGACTGGTTTGTTGCCCACATAGCTAGGGTCACATGACTAGATCAGTAAAACGTCTTGGCTCTATCGCATACATAAAGACTTAAGAACAGACTTATAGACCTGTGTATTACCTACAGAGCATTCTTATAGACATGTGTTAGACCTGAGTTGGATCCACACACAGACAGTTGGTTTGTTTGCGCTGAGTCAGGAGCTTATCATGCCTTGCAGTCAGTCAGTGTCTCTGCTGGTCTGCTCTGCTGGTTTGGTCTGGTGTGTGGCATGTCTCCACATAGGCTGAAGCTGGCCGGCCAGCCTGCAAGGTTAATGATCACTCCAGAACTCCACTCTCTGCACCTCAGATACCTGTCTGCAAACACAGAAGATTTACACATGCTACATGTGTGTGTTGGGGGGGGGGGGGGGGTTGGGTTTTTCTATCCTTGAGTGGTCTTCTCAAGTGGGACTTAAGTTGTAAACGGTGCTTGATCAAGTGTGGCTTTGTTTTGGTTCAACCAAACTTGTAACAGTTAGTGACTGGTCGGTTCATGGACCTTTCATCATCATCAGCAATTTAATGTAATGAAATGACCTCTCATTCTGCCCAACCTTGTGTTCTAGCTAGGGACACAGTGACAATTTGTTGGGGCTTGAGATGGCACTGAAATCAAGCTTGCAGTTTGTTTTAGCTCTATGGAAATGGAGCAGACTTTGGACTATTGATCCTATTCATTTGTACYTTTTCAATGTGCCAATTTGCCAGTGTGTTATTATGACACTCTTCCTTTTTACCTATCTGATTAAAACACTTTCACTTCTTCAAGATGTTCAAACGTTCATTAATGACCAGCAGGGTCAAATAATAATCACAGTGGTTATAGAGGGTGCAACAGGTCAGCACATCAGGAGTAAATGTCAATCAATCAACCACATTTATTTATAAAGCCCTTTTTACATCAGCAGTTGTCACAAATTGCTTATACAGATGCCCAGCCTAAAACCCCAGAGAGCAAGCTATGCAGATGTAAAAGCGTGATGGCTAGGAAAAACTCCCTAGAAAGGCAGGAACCTAGGAAGAAACCTAGAATGGAACTAGGCTGTGAGGGGTGGCCTGTCCTCTTCTCGCTGTGCCTGGTGGAGATTATAAGAGTACATGGCCATTAAGGCCAGATCGTTCTTCAAGATGTTCAAACGTTCATAGATGACCAGCATGGTCAGTTGGCTTTTCATAGCCGAGCATTCAGAGGTCGAGACAGCAGGTGTGGTAGAGAGAGAAGGGGGGAGAGAGAGAGGAGAGTGAGGGTCGAAACAGCAGGTCTGGGACAAGGTAGCATGACCAGTGAACAGATCAGGGTTCTATAACCACAGGCAGAACAGCAGAAACTGGATCAGCAGCACGACCAGGTGGACTGGGGAAGGGGAAAGCCAGGAGTCATCAGGCCCGGTAGTCCCGAGGCATGGTCATAGGGCTCAGGTCTTCCGGATGGGGAGAGAGAGAGAGAGATTGGAGAATTAGAGGAAGCATACTTTAGATCACACAGGACACTAGATAAGACAGGAGAATTACACCATATAGGACAGACAGACCACTGAAAAAAGCCTGGCACAACGTAATGCACCCCTCCTAGGGACGGAATGGGAGAGCACGAGCAAGCCAATGACTCAGCATTCTTAATAGGGTCAGAGAATCCCAGTGAAGAGAGGGGAGCCCTGCAGAGACAGCAAGGGTGGTTTGTCATTCCAGTGCCTTGCCGTTCACCTTCACACTCCTGGGCCAGACTACCTTCAGTGTGATGTTGAACGTAATGGTATGTTTTTGTGGTGTGTGTTGTTTTTGTTGTGTGTGTTGTCTTTTACAGGAAGCGCGGGGGTGACCTTCCTGACCCCATGTCGCGTGGTGGGCGTGTGTCTGACCGTGGTGCTACTGGGGGGGATTGGAGCTGCTGTCTGGGCTGTAGGTGAGATATCTCTGCTTCTGCTCTCACATAGTAGTGATGTGTACCTTTTGGCAATGCGCAGTGCTTTATGGGCAATGTAGTGCAATTTTAGTTTTTCCATAGTACAGACAGAAACGGAAGAGGAAGCGAAACATCCCACTCCCTCATTTTTTCCTGTTTGAATGGAAGTCAATGAACTAAGTACACCAGAACCAGTTGCTATCACATTGGTGTCTATGGGAGAGCCACCCCCTTAAGTAGACAGGAACTTACCCATTTTTTCAATGGTAAACGGCCTGAGTGAACTATCTTAATTCATCCTCCCATCTTTGGTACAGATATTACCAACATTGTTTGATTGCAGTCAGTGGATTTGTTTGCAGGCTCTGTGAGGTTTGCTGTTTCATCAACAGTGTGAATGCACTTTACAGTTTTATATTACATGTTGTTGACTTCTGTTTGTTTGTTTGTTTTTCAAATCCTAGTAACGTTTTGTATCAGAGAAGAAGACACAGGATTATATGATGGTAAGTGAGAGGGAAACCACTCCACCAAAGCCAACCTCATATCGTATCTGAATCGATAGAATGGTTTGTTTGATCCAGTATTTCATTGCTCCAACCCAGTCCAGGTGAACTCCAATCCAAGCTCGGACCTGCGTCTCCGGGTGTTTGACTCGGCCGAGCGACGGTGGAGACACCTCTGTTCCTCAGAGGCCAACCAGCTCCTGGCCAACATCAGCTGTGAGGAGATGGGCTTTGTCAGGTGAGGAGATTGATGGATTGTGATATGAAAGGCTTTAGATTAAATACAAAAGTGGGAGTCACTATCTACAGCATCATAAAAGGAAAGGAAAAGGGGGATACCTAGTCAGTTGTACAACTGAATGCATTCAACTGAAATGTGTCTTCCGCATTTAACCCAACAAATCTGAATCAAAGAGGTGCGGGGGGCTGATACCCCTATGCCATGCAGGCTGCACAGAAATTGCTCCACCCTTGGCTGGTTGCTAAAATTCTAATGGTTTGCCTAATTTCAGTTTATGGCCACAAAGCAAGCAATGTATAYTTTAGAGAATCTAAACAGCTGTGAAATATATTTTCAAAATCAAAAAAGATTGTATTTTCAGCTGGGGTACAAAGCTGAAAATAAAAAGAGGCGAAATCTAAACTTAAGGACAGGAAGCATAAAAATAGGATACAAAATGGATCTACCGCTTCTCAGACTTTCTTTCAATGAGAATGACAGATCTTTACCTCACATTGCTATGTGAATTTGGTTGGGTCGTACAAAAAGTTATACATCTAAGTAACTTCATTGGGTTTAGGCCAGGGATCTTTCAACTGATCTGTCAGTGATAGAAGTCTCTGCAATAAAGAGATGCATGCCTTATGTCCCCTCCAGCGTGGTGAATTACTCCGTGTCCAGTATCCCTGAAGGCAGTAACGACCGTGAGGAGTTCTTCTGTGTCAATGAGAAGGAGCTGACCTATGGCAAGAAGATCAAAGAGTCTCTATATCCCTGGTAAGACATTCTTTTAACACTCTTAAATCTCCTAGATGATTACCTTAAGGCAGTGTTTATTAAAGCAGCAGCCGGCTGAAAAGTAGAGAAGAGGAGGAATGTAGGGTTCCAGGCTGCTGTGTCTAACTGTTGTTGTTGTTTTTCAGTGACTGTGAAACTGGCCAGGTTCTAAGTCTGCTTTGTCAAGGTAGGTTCAGCTGAGAGGTTTGGTTTGGTCCCGTGATACTCTTTTTACACAAAGTGATGAGAAGCAACCTGAGAGTTGTACAGGATGGCTTAACTCTCTCTCGCTCCTGCATCCCTCGTTACCTCTCTCTTTACTCCTCCCTATCTCTCTTTCTCCTCCTGTACCTCTCCCTCTCTTACCTCTCTCTTTACTCCTCCCTATCTCTCTTTCTCCTCCTTACCTTTCCTCTACTTACCTCTCTCTTTACTCCTCCTCATCTCTCTTTCTCCTCCTGTACCTCTCCCTCTCTTACCTCTCTCTTTACTTCCTTCCCTGATCTCTCTTTCTCCTCCTTGTACCTCTTCCCTCTCTTACCTCTTCTCTTTCTCCTCCACTATCTCTCTTCTCCTCCTGTACCTCTCCCTCTCTTACCTCTCTCTTTACTCCTCCCTATCTCTCTTTCTCTCTGTACCTTCCCTCTCTTTACCTCTCTCTTTACTCCTCCTTCATCTCCTTTTTCCCCCTGTACCTTCCCTCTCTTACCTCTCTCTTACTCCTCTCCTACTCTTTTCTCTCTCTGTACCTCTCCCTCTCTTACCATCTCTCCTGTACTCCTCTCCTATCTCTCTTTCTCCTCCTGCTCCTCTCCCTCTCTACCTCTCTTCTTACTCCTCCCTATCTCTCTTTCTCCTCCTGTACCTCTCCCGCTCTACCCTCTCTCTTACTCCTCCCTATCTCTCTTTCTCCTCCTGTACCTTCTCCCCTCTTTACCTCTCTCTTTACTCCTCCCTATCTCTCTTTCTCTCCTGCTACCTTTCCCTCTCCTTACCTCTCTCCTCTTACTCCTCCCTATCTCTCTTTCTCTCTCGCTGTACCTCTCCCTCTCTTACCTCTCTCTTTACTCCTCCCTATCTCTCTTTCTCCTCCTGTACCTCTCCCTCTCTATACACTCTCTCTTTACTCCTCCCTATCTCTCTTTCTCCTCCTCTTACCTCTCCCTCTCTTACCTCTCTCTTTACTCCTCCCTATCTCTCTTTCTCCTCCTGTACCTCTCCCTCTCTTACCTCTCTCTTTACTCCTCCCTATCTCTCTTTTCTCCTCCTGTACCGCTCCCCTCTCTTATTTTATCTCTTTACTTCTCCCCTCCGCCTATCTATCTTTCTCCTCCTTCTCCATCCCCATCCATATCTTTTTCTCTTCCATATCCCTCCCTCCCCTCTCTTTCTGTCTGTCTAGACTGTGGCAGGCGTAGTCTGACAGAGGACGCGTATAGTGGGTGTGTAGATGCTAGGCAGGGTAGCTGTGCCGGGCAGGTCAGTCTGCAGTTATGACGGGTGCACCAGTGTGGAGGCTCCATCATCTCCAGACCGCTGGATCGTCAGCGCAGCCCACTGCTTCCCAGAGTAAGTCCTGAATCTTTCTCTCCATCTCTCTCTATTCACTCGTCGCTCTCCGCTCTCTTCTCTCTCTCTCCTCTCTCACACACACACACACACACACACACAACACACCACACACACACACACACCACACACACACACACACACACACACAACACACACACACACACACACACACACCACACACACACACACACACAACCACACACACACGCACACACGCACACACACACACTTCTCATGGATTCTGTTTGCCCTCTCAGGAGGAACCGTCAGGTGTCTCGATGGAGGGTGTTACTGGGCTCCATCTACAACAAGCTCACCCATAAGAATGTTAGAGTTCTTGAGGTAAAGACTGTGGTGTACCACAGCAGCTACCTGCCCTTCGTAGACCCCAACATAGACGACAACAGCAGAGACATCGCTGTCCTGGCTCTGGCCCAGCCTTTGCACTTCACAGGTAAACACATCCGGGCCCATATTGTTATATTCTTATTATACTGTGATGATTTGTTGTTCTTTTTCAAGGCACATCAGACAAAGCCACCGTGTGCTTAGAGGTAGAAGAGAGAGAGAGAGAGAGAGAGAGAGAGAGAAGGGGAGTAGAGAGAAGTGATAAAGCGAAATAGAGATGAGGGACGAGTCACTATGGTAATTCCCTTCCTCAGGGTTCAGGTTTCCAGTCAGACTACCAAACAAAGGCCCTCTTTACTGCCTGCCTGCWGTCGCCTGGACAAAAGACAATGATATCAGAATTGGATAGAATAGTTTGCCCTCTGTTTCACTGTCATTTTTCCTTTCCTGGAATCGCTGTAAGTACATAGAAAAACATTACATTGTTATAATTCGAGAGAGAAAACTCTCTAGGACAGCGTTTCCCAAACTCGGTCCTCTGGACCCCAATGCAGTGAACTTCCTGTTGTTTATCAAGGACAGATATATTGGGCCCTGTCTGACATCTAGTGGTTGGACTCAGAATTGCAGCTATTCTCATGATAAACTATCACGCTGGTGGGGAAATTGAGAACACGCACATTCAGCCGACAAGATTAACATTGTCCGTAGTGAATACAACATACAAGCCAGCAAGTAAACTATCTCCATTTTTGTGCAAGTATACATTTAAATTCAATTCAATCTCATCTCTCCCTCCCTCCTCTTCACCTTCTGTTTTCTGTAGACTACATCCAGCCGGTGTGCTTACCCCACTACGGCCAGCGCCTGATTGACGGCCAGATGGGGACAGTGACAGGCTGGGGAAATGTAGGTTACTATGGTAAGTGACTGTGTAGGCTTCTACATCCTT
>NC_036874.1:3080821-3092405 GCF_002910315.2 Salvelinus sp. IW2-2015 | reverse complement strand
TGGGCTTAAAGCATCTTCTGGACCCAGAGACAGATACTGTAGGAGCTGGGTTTAAAGCATCTTCTGGACCCAGAGACAGATACTGTAGGAGCTGGGTTTAAAACATAATCTGGAACCATAGAGAGATACTGTAGGAGCTGGGTTTAAANAGATACTGTAGGAGCTGGGTTTAAACCATTATCTGGAACCATAGAGAGATACTGTAGGAGCTGGGTTTAAACCATTATCTGGAACCATAGAGAGACAGAGTAGCTGTATCATTGTTGTCATTGGACAAGACAGCCTCTCCCTATCTCTTTCTCTCCCTCCTCTCTCTCTCTCTGTATGACCTTTGAATATGTAAACAGGGACAGTGTCATAGTGTGTAGATGTGCCAAGCACTATTGACCAGGAATCAACAATCTTTTGGTCAGATATGGTTGTCGGATCACGCCATCATTAATGTGTATGGAGTGATTAATAGCTTCTCTCTCGCGCGCTTTCTCTCTGTCCCTCGCGCCTTCTCTCTCTCTTTCTATTCCTCTCTCTCATTCTCTCTCTATATCTCTCGCTCTCTTTCTCTCTTAGGGACTCTTGCTGACGTTCTTCAGGAGGCTAACGTGCCGATCATCAACGACGCTGTCTGTAACGCCCCTGATTACTATGACAACCAGATCACCACCAGCATGTTCTGTGCTGGCTTTGAGAAGGGTGGTACCGATGCCTGTCAGGTAACCAGCTATAGTGACATCTAATTTCCCTGCCCTGACAGTCAATTAATAAACTTGAACAAAAAATGTCACCTTCCATCCATATTCTGTCTTCCACTTACAAACATGTRAATTATTMKCGTCATCTATTGACATCTGAATGTGCCGGATATGAGRAAGGCTGTACCGTTGCTCTCTATCCAGATTCTAGCTRTTACATGAGAAAWTGTTCATATTTARATAATCCATTCACCCAAGTGAMACTGATTTTATAATGTACTGTATGTGAGTGGTTGACTTTTTTATRTCAGGGYGACAGCGGGGGCCCGTTTGTGGCTGAGGACTCCCTGTCCAAGGCCAGCCGCTACCGCCTGCTGGGGGTGGTGAGCTGGGGAACAGGCTGTGCCATGGCCAAGAAGCCTGGCGTCTACACCAGAGTGTCCCGCTTCCTACCCTGGATCTCCTCAGCCATGAGGGTGAGTACAGTACACAGACACACACACATGTACACTGATGCACACAGGTGGAAGTATAATCTTCTTTTCCTGTCTTATCTTCACAGACGTATCACAATTCACCAGGAGTGCACAAAATGGCGCGTACATGGGAGCACTGACCATACCTTTAAGGGATCAGAAATGACCAAAATATTATCCCTTCAGACTTACTGCACTTCACCTGTCCAAAAAACCCATCCTTTAGGGGAACCTTGTGCAAAAATCGGATGTAGAGGTAAATCCAGCTAGATTACCTGAGGAAAGCCTTGAAGTGGTAGCTTGACCAAAGAATTATGAATATGTTTATGGTCTTGTGAAATGAGAAACCGTCAAATGAAAAGACTTATGGGACATGCATGACAAAGTCATAGAAAATCACCACTCTGCCAGCCAATGTACAGGTTGTACTGTCATGGGGATTATTTGTATGTCATCAAAGGGTTAATTTTTGTATTCAGGGTTTCCTTACAGTTTGACTCTTTTCAGGTGCAACAAACTTATGATACACATCAAGCCTGTGTATCAAAATGTATTGCTCAAACAGATGTTAAATAACATTCTGGCTGGTTTTGCCATGAAGTTTCTCCTTTATATTATTCCCTTGAACAAATAATGCCAAAGTTACTGAAGAGATTTTAACATAGACAACATGTAGCTGAAATTTCATGATACCTAAAATGTTTGTAACAAATAAAAACATTGGTGTCAGATATTCAGCTCTTGAATTGTCTCTCTATCCTTTGTTTGTATCACAGATTGCAGTTCAGAGTGACTGTTACGCTCTATAATGACACATGATGTTTCTTAGTTTTCTTTTTGTTGGGGACATGAATTTAGGGACAAGTAAACAGGTGAAATGTAAAGGATATTTCTATAACATGTATAGATTAGAAATTGAGCTGTAGAACGWATGAGATATGCATAGTTAAATCAGTGTTGTATTTGTTTGGCTTTATTGTAAATATTAGTAACAGATTTTTTGAAAATGGATGTTTATTTGTAAGTGATCCATGGATTTCAATCTCAAATGTGCAATAACAACCAGAATGCTGTTCTTATTAACCATTTCTGCTTCATAAGTTACTAAGGAATTACGGTTAGCAACACCAAGTSATATTACATATTCATCACAAGATGATGCACTACACTACAGAGATCATACTCAGCTGTGTGTTGTCAGTTAAGGGCCTATTACCTGCTGAGATCCACAACTACCTTATTGGTAGAGAATTAGCTACACAGCAACACTAGAAAAACTCTGTATTGTCTGTTGATCATCATGACTCAATTTGCTGTAGTTTATTGTGATGTAGTTTATCAAGCTTATTTGATGGTCTTTATGCTTTCATTTCCTCATTTTATATTGTTTGAAGTCTAGTCTCTATGCAGATGACTTCAACAGATGTGAATGTGTATATATTTTCTGTGAAGAAATTATGAAATTCTTAGTAAGGATGTTATTGTTACTGATTTAAACTCTGTTCCTTCTGTAAATGTAAATTGTTCTATTGAATATTGTATTGAAATAAAGATTTAATTTAACAAACTGGATGAAGTATGTCAAATGTCATCTCCAATATAGCAACAGGAACAGGAAATGATCATTATTATGTGGACTATAATTCATGTTTATTTTTGTAGGGGTTGATACATTTTCCGTAATGGATAATCAAGTGGAAATTGCAAATATCCAGAAGCCTTTTTAAAGTTGTAAATTTCCTTCAACCGTGTGATCAAATTAAGATCCTACATCTGTACCAGTATTATATTTTGCGGCTAAAGCCTCAGTAAAAAGCCTGTCATTTCCGTAACACATAACACTTTGTATCTGGAAACAGTAGTGGAACTGGTTTTATGGAATCTAAACATTCCTGAACTATTCAGACATCCTGAAAGGTGATACTATAAATGGCTCACTATATGATCAGTTCTACAGTCAATGTGATCTAACGTATCATTAAATCATTGGATAACTCATGACTGCCCTGCATGACCCCTGCCAAGCAACGCCAGTAGCCTGTGTATTTTCCCAGACCCAAAAGTGCTATAGACTTATGTCCACTGGCCATACAAATACATCTGTTGATAGTAAACCTAAAGGGTACCTAAAGTACATAACAGCTTTTCAATCTAAAGGCTTTAGCATTACTTAAATGTGAACTTTATAGTGTGTGGTATAGTGAGACAGTCTCTTTTGGACAATATTGGGTGTCTGCTTTGGAAGTGAAATGTCTTTACTCAAATCACGGGTGTGCTCTGAGAAGGAATGAGAGAGAGACACACAGAGAGAGAGAAAGAGAGAGAGACACAGAGAGAGAGAAAGAGAGAGAGAAAAGATTGTCAGGATCACCTGGAGGAGGACGTGAAAGAACCTCATCGCTTTCTGTGATAAATGCGGCCCAGCCCTGCTCAACCTGTTCACATTATTTTCTTTCCCAGGATTCTTTCTTGCAAATCAGTCCAGGGAGTTCCTTCATAATAGATAATGTTGTTTGTTCATTTCTTTAGGTCCTAGCTCAAGGAGAGTTGTATGTCCTCTCTCTGTGTTTTCAGACTGGAATCATTGGCAGCAGCTAGAGGATCAGGACATGAATGTCCACTGAAGCGGATGTCTTGGAGGGGTTGGTAGAACGTTGTTTCGTTGATGAAGAGAAGAATAATGTCTGTATGTGGGATGACGGGACCAGGGCTTGGTCTGTCTGTGTTCCTGTTGGCTCTGCTTCATCTTCAATGCTCAGGTAGGACTGACTTGGTTGACCGTTGATTCTGTCTTGCCAATCATACATGTAAAGGTAGCTACTGTAAAGCTATATTGTGTTTATTTTAGCCAATATTGTTTGGGCTCAAGAGCAGCCATCCAGACCTAGATAATTGTGTTATGATATTACAATACAGGTTGAGAATGTAGACAGACAGCAATATTTGCAGTGGTGCCTTGGTTTCACTGATGTCCCTTAAATCAGGAAAATACAATCTCAGACCAATTCACATTGGAATAGTCAAACAGTCAAACAACCCTTTCCATGAGAAGTAGTGCGCTTTGCCTCCTAGGCAAATGAGGACTAGGCTGTGTCACAGGCTATGACTGGTTATGTTGCATTTCTCTCCTTGCTSTCTCTTCTCCCCTCCCATTTCTCTCATTCATTGTACCCATCTCTTCCTCATACCCCCTCATCATCCATCCTCCAGCCCAGAAAAACTACACTACGCTACCAAATAACGTAACAGTGGCTGTTGGCAAGCCTGCTACCTTCCAGTGTGGTGTGTCRCCTCCTCCTAGACAACTCAACTTCACCCTCTATGGTAGCCATGGAAACAGAACCCTTATCTGCCCAGGAGACCACACTGAGTACCTGGCTGCCCAGGTGAGTGGCACAGCCTTAGCTTATATTATACCAACCATCCAGGTTACAGTTATTTGCTCTGTACAGGCCTGGATGACGCAGGTGACCTAATTAGCATGACCATTGGTACAGCTGAAATCACTGAAAAATCCCTACAGAAGCTCAATTCAGCAGGCCTGTTGGAGTGCAAAACAATTACTTTCATTGCCTCTTTATTACTTGCTAATTGGAGTCTTTATGCATCACCAGATGAGATAAGATATAATCTCTCTCCCCCCTCTCTCTCTCTCTCTCTCTCTCTCTCTCTCTCTCTCTCTCTCTCTCTCTCTCTCTCTCTCTCTCGCTCTCTCTCTCCTCTCAGTCAATAAAAGGGTACTGTGATAACACAGGTAAGGAGCTCTTTGCAATATGGCTTATCAGTGGGACATCCCGCTCTGACAACAACACACGTGTGGTATGTGAGAGCTCAGAGCGACCACTAGTGGATGGATACCTTTGGGTGTACGGTAAATACACCTCTCTAATACACCTTCCCTGAGCATGGTATTGGACATTGTCATCATTAGCTAACCCTAATCTCTTTGTCTGTCTGTCTGTCTGTCTGTCTGTCTGTCTGTCTGTCTGTCTGTCTGTCTGTCTGTCTGTCTGTCTGTCTGTCTGTCTGTCTGTCTGTCTGTCTGTCTGTCTGTCTGTCTGTCTGTCTGTCTGTCTGTCTGTCTGTCTGTCTGTCTGTCTGTCTGTCTGCATATCCTGACTGTCTGTCTCTCTCTCTATCCTGTTTGTCTGTCTGTCCTCTTCGGATACATTTTCAGAAGACGGCAGTTACTTTGCCACCCTCATTGGCTGCGTCATTGGTGGTTTCTTTGGTATCCTCATCGTCATTGGTCTTTCATACACTGTGCTCAGGAGATCTGAGAGGTTCCAGCTCTGTTTCAGTAAGTATCTCTCTCCTTCAGCCCTAACAGAGGATGGACCAGAGAATGATGCCCTGCCCTGCGATGTTCATATGGTTCTCGTCTCTTTTCTTGTGTTTGTGTCAACAGGGGGAAAAGACCGTGAGGATGACATCACCACAATGGTGACAAAGGATTAAACACATACCTTTCAATACTGTTGGATTTACTTATTCAACTTCTTAAGGTGACACTTTGTGGGAGGTTTTAGCATATGCAGAATTTTAATTGTAATTTCTATTTTGTTTTTGTTATTTGCTTATCTAGCAGTATGCAGTATCTGATACTAGCTGATACTAAGATTTTAGATTTGTTTTGCCTTCGTTTGTTCAGCCGCAGTTCTACTATTTGTCCAGCAGAGAGCAGCCATTACAGTACAGGAACTGAAGTTCAATGAAGCTGAGATACTACTAAAGCTTTTTAATAATGTACTATAATTGTGCGTCTCTGACTTTTCCTCTTCTCCAGAATACTGAAGTTTGTTCCTTTTTTATACTGCGTTTTATAGCTCCATTAATTGTTTTACAGTTATGCTGGCAGCCAGCTAACACCTGTTTTCACTGCATAAACAATAGAGAGCAGGACGTCTGAGTAGCTGTCTAAAGTGTTCCAGTGGAGGATCAGTAGAGGTGGTGCAATGTTGACTCAGCTGGCCTGCTATGCTCTGGTATGACTCTGACACGGACACAACTCACATCACTCCAGATCCCACAATATGCTAATTTGTTTAGAATTACATACATTCCTTTGAGATGTGTTCATATTTTTTATTCATGCTCCCCATCTTCAGAGTGGCTTGTCAGAGGATATGATCAAATGCTCAACGGCCCTTAGATGGTTTGTTTAGTGACACATATGCCTCCTAACAAGTAAGAGTAGTGTACATTTTGAGTGTGCCAGCACTAGCGTGCTTGTGTCAGTGCATGCAGGCATGCTTACATACCACCCTTTTATTTAAGTCTAATTTATGCACCATAGTTGTGTCAGTGATGATGCAGACATATTATATGAATACAGTGAGCTCCAAATGTATTGGGACAATGACATGTTGTTGTTGTTTTGGGTATGAACTCCAGCACGTTGGATTTGAAATGATACAATGACTATGAGGTTAAAGTGAAGACTGTCAGCTTTAATTTGAGTGTATCCATATCAGGTGAACTCTTTAGAAATGACAACACTTTTTGTACATAGTCCCTCCCATTTGGAAAAATCCACTTATATGTGTATTAAAGTAGTAAAAAGTCAAGTATTTGGTCCCATATTCACAGCACGTAATGACTACATCAAGCTTGTCCACTTATATGTGTTTGTTAGATGCTTTTGCTGCTTGTTTTGGTTGTGTTTCAGATTATTTTGTGCCCAATAGAAATGAATAGTAAATCATTTTAATACTACTGTAATAAGTGAATTTGTCCTAATACTTTTGGTCCCTTAAAATGGGGGGGAACTATGCACAAAAAGTGCTGTAATTTCTAAACGGTTCACCCTCAAATTGAAGCTGCACTTCAACCTCATAGTCATAGTATAATTTCAAATCCAACGTGCTGGAGTACAGAGCCAAAACAACAGCAAATGTGTCACTGTCTGAATACTTTTTTAAAAGACTGAACATGTTTCAGGGTTGTTGTGCTAAGAAGAGAGCAGGGTTTTTGTGGAGGGAATGTCTTATGTTTGTGTTGTACCTGTGTGTTTACTTTACCCTATAACCTTTGGATAGCCCACCCTGACTGTCTCTTGTGTGAGCATATGACAATCCTTTCACTGTGGCCACTGGTTCTGTAGACTTTGTAGCTGAGGTATGCACAGTGGTGTAAAAAGTACCCAATTGTCATACTTTAGAAAAAGTAAAGATACCATAATAGAAGAGGACTCAAGTAAAAGTGAGTCACCCTGTAAAATCCTACTTGAGGAAAAGTCTAAAAGTATTTGGTTTTAAATATACTTAAGTATCAAAAGTCAATGTAATCTCTAAAATGTACTTAAGTATCAAAAGTAAAAGTATAATTCATTTCACATTTCTTTTAAAAAGCAAACCAGACGGCACCAAGATTATTTAAAAAAAATTGGGAGGGGGGGGGGGGGGGGGCCAGCAGCACCCTCTTACACTCAGACATACAGTAATTTACAAACAAAGCATTTGTGTTTAGTCAGTCCGCCAGATCAGAGGCAGTAAGGATGACCAGGGATGCTCTGTTGATAAATGCGTGACTTGGGCCATTTTCCTGTCCTGCTAAGCATTCAAAATGTAACGAGTACTTTTGGGTGCCAGGGGAATGTATGGAGTAAAAAGTACATGATTTACTTTCGGAATGTAGTGAAGTATAAATTGCAAAAAATATGCATAAATTGTCAAGTAAATTACAGATACCCCAAAAAACTACGTAGGTAGTACTTTAAAGTATTTTACACCACTGGGTATGTACGTATGCAGTCTTCCAATCAATTAGTGATAGATGTGTTTGTGTTCTACAGCTTTTTCCTCCTCTGCTATATGGTCAGTTTGGAACATTGTGGAAAAGTTGGGTTTGTTGTTCACTTATCATCTGTAATAAATGTCTTAAAACTATTCTGGTTTCATGGAATGCTGTTGTGCTTGTAAAGTACAACAATGGAACACACGTATGTTGGCCCCAATACACACAAACTTGGACACCACAGAATGGACTTTATCTCACAGTGTTATCAGTCCTTCATGGTGGTAACCCCCTCAGTCTCATGTCAGGTCTTCATATGTCACTGATGGTCCCTCTAACTAGTATATAGCCACTCACATTATTGTATTATCACTCGTGAAGAACCGGATACGTATTCCTCCGCAGATGCCGCGGTGATATAAATAGTCCCAGATAGCAGCACGTCACCATGCCAATAATGTACAGAGGTTCAGTCATGTGTCCCCTCTGAGGAGCCAACATAATGGTGTGAGCCTTAGGTTCTTGACTCTGTTGTTCAGTTCACTGTGTTAGCCTTTTTCATGGCTTTGTGTTTTCATTTACTTTCCACACTACTCCAAATGAGAAGCACATGATCACACAGACAGACAGAAAGACAGACAGGCAGGCAGGAAGACAAACCTGTTGTTTACGAAGCATGTGACAAATACATTTGTATTTTATTTGTTTTGACAGACAGACAGACAGACAGACAGACAGACAGACAGACAGACAGACAGACAGACAGACAAAGAGATTAGGGTTAGCTAATGACAGACAGACAGACAGACTACCACTGACATCACCAGTAGTGAGTTCTGATCTCTGAGCTATGATAGCTGTCTCTGTGAGTTGGGAATAGAGGTGGAATATTCCAAAGCATTATATTGTATTCAAGGCACCTCCCTCTCTGTGAGGTGAGCATGATCTCAATCTGACGGTTGTCATGCTTCTCTTCACTCCAAACTGGCATGGGAGGGACAGTTTTTTTATCTCCACTTGTAGATCTGTATGTGATTTTCTATACAGTTCTCATTTATTTATAACAATAGAGCCATTTGGACAAGATGCACTATATATACTAAAGTACGTGGACACCCCTACAAATTTGTGGATTTYGCTATATCAGCCACAGGTGTAAAAAATATCCAAACACAAACATTGGCAGTAGAATGGTCTTACTGAAGAGCTCAGTGACTTTTAGCGTGGCACCTCATAGGATGCCACCTTTACAACAAGTCAGTTAGTCAAATTTCTGCCCTGCTAGAGCTGCCCCGGTCAACTATAAGTGCTGTTATTGCGAAGTGGAAACGTCTAGGAGCAACAACGGCTCAGCCTCGAAGTGGTAGGTCACACAAGCGCACAGAACGTGACCGCAGAGTGCTGAATCGCGTAAAAATAGTCTGTCCTTGGTTGCAACACTCATTACCAAGTTCCAAACGGCCTCTCAAAGCAATATCAGCACAATAACTGTTCTACAGAAGCTTCATGAAATGAGTTTTCATGGCCGAGCAGCCTCACACAAGCCTAACATCACCATGCGCATCGCCAAGCGTCAGTTGGAGTGGTGTAAAGCTTGCCACCTTTGGACTCTGGAGCAGTGTAAACACGTTCTCGCGAGTGAATAATCACGCTTCACCATCTGGCAGTCCGACGGACGTATCTGGGCTTGGCGGATGCCAGGAGAACGATACGTGCTCCAATGCATAGTGCCAACTGTAAAGTTTGGTGGAGGAGGAATAACGGTCTGGGGCTGTTTTTCATGGTTCCTGCTAGGCCCCTTTGTTCCAGTGAAGGGAGGAAATCTTAACACTACAGCATACAATGACATTCTAGATGACTCTGTGCTTCCAACTTTGTGGCAACAGTTTGGGGAAGGCCCTTTCCTGTTTCACCATGACAATGCCCCTGTGCACAAAGCGAGGTCCATACAATAATGGTTTGTCGAGATCGATGTGGAAGAACTTGACTGGCCTGCACAGAGCCCTGACCTCAACTCTATCAAACACCTTTGGGATGAATTGGAGCGCCGACTGCGAGCCAGGCCTAATCGCCTAACATCAGTGCCCAACCTCACTAATGCTCTTGTGGCTGAATGGAAGCAAGTACCCGCAGCAATGTTCCAACATCTAGTGGAAAGCCTTCCCAGAAGAGTGGAGGCTGTTATAACAGCAAAGTAGTGTTGCACGGTATACTGGTACCATGGTAATATTATGGTACCAAAACGTCATGATACTTGTAATACCAACATTTTTGAATACTGTAGTACTGTTTCTTATGATACAACCGACTTTTTAAACCTACCGTTATAAAAACCTGCTGACGCTTGTTATAACATTTTTATTAAGTCAGTTTTGTTTATAAATTCAGTTGAATTTAAGCAACAGCCACAAGTCTCTTGTTTGTATAGGTCCAATAATATCCACATKATTTTCATGCGCATYTCAGCGGGGATGCAGACCCAGACCCAGACCCTGATGAGTGTTCTGTTGTTAGATGTGTTACATTGGAGCTGCGTGCAAAGCGAGCAATGTTAATACATTGTATCATTTAATTGCCTGTTATAACCAAGGGCACAGACCAGTCTGAGTAGACTTTGCAAGTTCACTGTCATGCAGCCTATGAGTGTCAGAGAGGGGAAATGGAGCACGCGACAGACATGCTTGCAGCTTTACAGCAAAGAAAACGGCTTGTCTTTTTAAAAATATAATTTAACCAACTAATCCCGGGTCGCTAATTATTAGTTTGATAACAAATAACATTGTTCAGTCACGTTACCTAGTTAGCTAACAACCTGTTAACTTGACAGTAGGTTTAGGCAAATTTTATTGGCACAGGAAGAAAGGAAATGGGTCTGCTACTCATGAGATCTGCTTCAAAAGGTGGGGTTCATATACAGTAGGCCCAAATGGAAGCCTAAACTATATAAAAAAATCTATTTATTTCTGGTGCTCTTTAAATTTTGTTTGTTGCCTAACATTTTAAAAGTTGAGAGCAGTGTGCCTATAGTGCATTCTGAAAGTATTCAGACCCCTTCACTTTTTCCACATTTTGTTACATTACAGCCTTATTCTAAAATGGATTAAATAAAACATTTTCCTCATCAATCTACACACAATACCACATGGTGCTAATTTATATAAAATAAAAATACAGAAATATCTTATTTACATAAGTATTCAGACTCTTTGTCACAAGACTCGAAATTGAGCTCAGATACTGTACATCCTGTTTCCATTAATCATCCTCGAGATGTTTCTACAACTTGATTGGAATTCACCTGTGGTAAATTCAATTGATTGGACATGATTTGGAAAGGCACCTGTCTCTATAAAGGTCCCACAGTTGACAGTGCATGTCAGAGCAAAAACCAAGCCAAGGAATTGTCCGTCGAGCTCCGAGACAGGATTGTGTTGAGGCACAGATCTGGGGAAGTGTACCAAAACATGTCTGCAGCATTGAAGGTCCCCAAGAACACAGTGGTCTCCATCATTCTTAAATGGAAGAAGTTTGGAATCACCAAGATTCTTCCTAGAGCTGGCCGCCTGGCCAAACTGAGCAATTGGGGAAGAAGGGCCTTGGTCAGGGAGGTGACCAAGAACCTGATGGTCACTCTGACAGAGCTCCAGAGTTCCTCTGTGGAGATGGGAGAACCTTCCAGAAGGA
>NC_036874.1:3078619-3079843 GCF_002910315.2 Salvelinus sp. IW2-2015 | reverse complement strand
AATCCATCTCTAAGCAACGTCCACCAATATCGTCTCGTGAAGGGGTCTGAATACTGTATGTGTGTCTGTGGGAGAGAGAGTGATGTGTATGTGTGTGTGTTTATGGGATTGAGGGAGACAGAGTGTGTGAGGAAGGGAGGGAGAGTGTGTGTGTCTGTTAACTGAAGAGGCAATAAGGTTTCATGTAGTGCTTTCGCCTTACTGACTCAATGACATGCAGATCATTATGCATGTTTATTCCTTCCTCCCATTCCTCCAGCCAAATCACAGGTAGGTCTTTGTGAATATGAGTAAATCAGCCATTCTATGCAGTATTCTATTATACACCAGAAAGTGTGAAGTTAAATTCAATATTTTGTATTGAGTAGAGGTGTGAATTTCAGTGACTGGTTCTTGGAGAACGTTTAGAAAATGTGAACAAGGGTCCGGGGGACAAGACAAAAAGGATGCTTAGCCACAGATTTTTTTCCACCGTGATATTTATATATATATGTATGTTTAATTTTATTTAACCTTTATTTAACTAGGAAAGTCAGTTAAGAACTAATTCTTATTTACAATGACGGCCTACACTGCCCTATGGGACTCCCAATCACAGACAGTTGTGATACAGCGTGGATTCCAACCAGGGTGTCTGTAGTGAAGCCTCTAGCACTGAGATGCAGTGCCTTAGACCGCTGCGCCACTCAGAAGCCCCAGTGGCATCGTGATACTTGGCCTGCTATCTTATCGTTTGTAAAATGTTGGTATCGTGACGAGCCTACAGCAAAGGGGTGACCAACTCCATATTAATGCCCATGATTTTGGAATGAGATGTTCGACGAGTAGGTGTCCACACATTATGTAGTGTATCTCTATTCGAGCGAACCTATTAGATTGTATTGATTCAATACATTCTGGCCAATGGCTACTCCTGTTAATACTGTGTTGTGTTGGCCTTTTGTTTTACCCATATATACACTGCTCAAAAAAATAAAGGGAACACCAAAATAACACATCCTAGATCTGAATGAATGAAATATTCGTATTAAATACTTTTTTCTTTACATAGTTGAATGTGCTGACAACAAAATCACACAAAAATTATCAATGGAAATCAAATTTATCAACCCATGGTCTGGATTTGGAGTCACACTCAAAATTAAAGTGGAAAACCACACTACAGGCTGATCCAACTTTGATGTAATGTCCTTAAAACAAGTCAAAATGAGGCTCAGTAGTGTG
>NC_036874.1:3074673-3077294 GCF_002910315.2 Salvelinus sp. IW2-2015 | reverse complement strand
TCTTAGAATGTCTCAGAATGACATTGAAAGGTTCTTGGCTGACAGGATGGTTACTGGACTGGAAGGAAACTTCCTGGATTAATGTATCTCACTGTGGCGTAATCATGGAGATTTATTGTAAGGCATTCAAATATTTAAAGAACGCCCCAAATCCATTTCTCTCCAGCTCAAACCGTATGCTTCTCTAGCATTCATTCTGCTTATCAGTAGGACATGCACAAAGTCTAATATAACTGACCATAAAGCGAATCCACCGAAAGAGATTCAATGAAATAGTGATCAGTATGAGAGCTCAGTAGGTCTTGGTATGGCAACTCAGTACCTCGTCCCACCCAGTATTTTTAACCCTAAACAGAAGGGCACAGGCCTGTGTTTGGGGCACAACAGTGCACCTGGACGCACCACACACGTTCTGCACATGGGATCTCCATCGTCCTATTGTGTGTTTTAGGTGACAACAAAAAGGAGGGGCTATTCCTCAAGGTAAAAGGAAAGAGAAAAGACTAGGTGTGTGAAGTCAGCAGGACGACCTGAGCTATCCAGCAGACATCCCTGAACCCCTTGCCAAGACAGATCTCATTCTCAGGTAAGAGGGGATTCACTGGCTTTCCCAGGCCCTGTTTTACAACCATCTGTGTTGTTATAATCACTTACACATCCATAGGGTGGGGTGTTGCTATAGCACCATTAGGTTCTGAAGATTGTATGGCTGTAATGGTGATCATTGTATATATTTGGATGGTCAGTGTAAATTCACTTTGTAAAGTCTAAATATTCTCAGAAGGTTGAGCTAGGTTGGTGTGTTCCCTACGAAAGGCAGTTGTCAGGTAGTAAATATATGGATAGGTATCCTTGACCTTGAGTGAAGACATGCTGATCAGCATGGTGACCTTCAGTACTATTAGTCTGCAACAGGGAAAATGGCATTCTGGGCATATTGGAATATAATATTACAATAAGGTCGGAAATATTCTGTTTCCCTCTATAAATTCAAATGTATGTGTTATGTTTCAGTATATGAATGCTCAAAAAAATGGGTAAATAACTATTTGTAGTTCACAATGTCACCCATATTGTATCTGATGTGAACTATACACATAATAGTATTTAAATGTAGGATTCATTCCCAACATCGTCAGTTGGAGTTGGGGCATTAGAAAAGTAGAAAACTCATTCTAAAAAATCTGGTAGGAAAAGTTGGATTACTAGATTTGACCTGGTCTTCAAATGGTGGAATTGTCCATTGTAAAACAAACTAGTTTTTACCAGAATGAAGGAGATAGGTGTCGTATTTCTATATTTCCAAAACATTGCAGTGTAAACCCCAGTGAGTGACCAAGGTCGAGCCAAGGGTGTCCTGAGGCCTGTGGCGTCCGCCCCACATTTCCTCCCTCAGCTGTTTTCTCTCCAAACACCCACAATGCCCTCCTGCTGCGTCTCGGTGTCTGTCTCACACCACAAGGACATTTTACTCCTTCATCCTCACTGTGTTTGGGAACAAGAATGGGACTGTGCAGGAGGGCAACATAGACACAATGGTTTCAATGACATTAGTTCATTATTGATCAAGCGAGTATAATCATACAGTATAATCCCTCTTCAGCTAGGAATAACAAGGGTTAATTCAAGATGGTGTTACATTCTAGGAATGACCACAATGGTTACTGGTATGTCAAATCAAATCTTATTTGTCAAATGAGCCGAATACAACAGGTATTTGTATTTTACCTAATGAACAGGTTCACTTTATTTGAACCAAATCTATATTTTCACCTTACAGTGAAATGCTTACTTACAAGTCCCTAACCAACAATGCAGTTTTAAGAAACTGTTTTATTAAAGTGACTATGCATAGATAATAACAGAGAGGAGCAGCAGTGTAAAAGGGGGGGGGGGCAATGCAAATAGTTTGGGTAGCCATTTGATTAGATGTTCAGGAGTCTTATGGCCTGGGGCTAGAAGCTGTTTAGAAGCCTCTTGGACCTAGACTTGTGAGATGTTATGCTGTTATAACAGATGCCTTTTCTCCTTTTGCTCCCAGTCAGGTTGTGTGCAAGATGGGCCAATTCTCAGTTCTGGTTATGCTGGCAGGTAAATCAGACATTTTCATGATAAAACTGTATGGGGTAATGCAACAGATGAATTCTTCAAAATAAAATAAATATTATTAAAGATTTTATGGACATTAGTACAGAAAGCTACAGTGGGCACTACAAATCAGTGAAACAACAGACAAGTTCTGCTTAGCCTTAGAAGGATTGTTTTAATGCACTTGACATTGACCTTTTGTGTCCTTCCAAGAAATGACGGTTGACCTTGACCCTTAACATGATCAAAAATACATATCAACTTAGATCCATCCACCAAATGCCAAATGTTTTAAAAATGTTTCTTCTTTTTCTCTCCTAGTTCTCTGTGGATTCTTCGAGGAAATTGAAGCAAGTAAGAAAAATCTGCTTTAGTGTTGTCTCTTGTTGTCTGACGGGTTGGTCAAAACTTGCTCTTTGTTACACTCTGTTTTTCATTAGGTTTTTGTTTTTATGTGACTGTGAATGAGAACTAACTATTGTCAGCAGATTTGATCACTGTCACTTAAACCAGTCACACACTGTGCAGACAGT
>NC_036874.1:2953427-3074666 GCF_002910315.2 Salvelinus sp. IW2-2015 | reverse complement strand
TAGAAGCCTCTTGGACCTAGACTTGTGAGATGTTATGCTGTTATAACAGATGCCTTTTCTCCTTTTGCTCCCAGTCAGGTTGTGTGCAAGATGGGACAATTCTCAGTTCTGCTTTTGCTGACAGGTAAATCAGACATTTTCATGATAAAGATGTATGGGGTAATGCAACAGATGAATTCTGCAAAATAAAATAATATTTTTATTAAAGATTTTATGGACATTAGTATGGAAAGCTACAGTGGGAACTACAAATCTGTGATACAACAGACAAGTTATGCTTAGTCTTAGAAGAATGTTGCAGGATTGTTTTAATGCACTTGACATTTTGTGACCTTTTGTGTCCTTCCAAGAAATGACAGTTGACCTTGACCCTTAACATGATCAAAACTACATATACACTTAGATCTATCCACCAAATGACAAATGTTTTAAAAATGTTTCTTCTTTTTCTCTCCTAGTTCTCTGTGCATTCTTTGAGGAAACTGAAGCAAGTAAGACACATCTGCTTTAGTGTTGTCTCTAGTTGTCTGACGAGTTGGTCAAAACTTGCTCTTTGTTAGACTCATCTGTTTTTCATGAGGTTCTTGTTTTCAGTGACTGTGAATGAGAACTAACTATTGTCAGCAGATTTGATCACTGTCACTTAAACCAGAGTCACACACTGTGCAGCCAGTCAGAGCAACATGTGTTTAATTTGCTTGAGGTTAATTTTCTGTTCTCCCTTTCTCTCCTCCCCCCTCTCTCGTCTGCAGATCCATTTGTTTACAGTAAGTAGCTCATTCCTCTACACTCGTTCAAAACCACCACCAAACAAAATGAACATAGTGGTATGTAAGTGACCATATTCTTATTGGATATGAAATGACATCAGAAATATGCTTCTGTCATTGGATGAATCATTGTACCTGTGTGACCCTGAGCTGTTGAATGTTGAATTTCCCAGACTATGAGAGACTACGAATTGGAGGCCTGATCATTGCAGGCTTGCTTGTAGCAGGTGGATTGTTTGTCCTACTTAGTAAGTACACATAGTCCAATTACTAATAAGTTCTTACATTATGAATGTAACTCAAGAGGATAGACCCAGACTTTGTCAGTGTTTGTAGTAACATCTCATTATTCTCTCTTCAGATCCCAAATGCACTAGAAAGAACAAGTAAGAGCCTATGTTCTATCCATATGTTTATAAACCCTTTACTAGGCATACATAGACACTTCACAACTAATTTATACTGTATAAGAAATGTCCTTTCATATGATTGTTACATTGTACTGTTGTACTGTGTGTGTAATTTTTTTAATCTGTTCCAATGTCTATTTTTTATTTTCTTTCTCCAACAACTAAAGAAAATCTGAAGATGACACAAGTGAACTCTAAGCGTCTCTAAAGGATGGAATCTGACTAACTGGTTGCTGTTGTTCTAATGATGAAGATTCGGGGGTGGGAATGGGGCAGGGTTCTGGCCATGACAATGTAATGACACCTGAATGGATGTGAGAGTGGATGAAGGGTGGGTGGACCACAATACATCTATTTACTGTTTTGTTTCTTTATTGGCAAAAATATATGGGTTTATTTTAAGGTGTTTTATGGTGGTAGTGAGATGTATGATCGAACAACTGATACATTTAATTTAGCTATAGGCTCTAGGCATTATGGTCAAACAAAGTTCTATTGAGCTAAAACGATTAGCCTTCAATTGTTTGTGTAAATTCTTATTAATGAAAAGCCAAATAAATACCATTGAACACCATTGTTAGAAGTAAACAACATGTAAAACTGTTTGTGTTCAGAGATGTGCACTGTGCATGCTCTCACAGTAGAATATGTAACCAAAGCAGGTACTCTACACAACTATTTTGAATATATTGATGTGATAATGTTCGATTTGGTATCTGCCATATCACCGTTTTTACATYGGCTAATTATTTGTTATAGCAACAACAGGTCATTGAAAGCAACCAATGACAAACAAATAATAAAATCCTCCTCCTCTCCAACGCATGCAACTTCAATTTAAACTCAGCCTATTTTCAAGCTGAGCAAACCTGTTGAGCCTCAGTGAAAAAGGGTGTTGGCGTCTGTCTGACTCAAGAGTACGTTCGTCTATTGTGTGTCGCTCCATGCCCGACATTTCCTGTTTTTTTCCCCCCTACACACATCTCCATTTGGGTTTAAGTCGTGTCGGAGGTAAGTTTTCATTTTCTAACAATTAGAGTTCGAGTGAATGCTCAGCTGTAGTTTCATCAAAAGTATGAGTATGTTAACCGTTATTTATTCTATTCATTACATCATCCTTAAAGATAACAATAGGCTAATCTTGTCTAAGTAATTTCTAAAATGTTTCCTTTGCGCATCTTTGACCAAGACAAACGTATCACTCTATATTTTCCAGTAGTAGTAGCCTATCTCTCGTAAGACCTTAAAATAACTTTAATTCCTTTATAGGCATATCCTTTTCTTTATAGGCATATCATTTTATTTCCAGACAAGAGTTGCTCAGATTTGGGGAAACGTTGAGTAGTCTAACTAAAATACTCCAAAGGGTACAATCTTTATTAGGCTATTAATTGTGTTTATAGAACAAAGATCAAACCTGCATGTAATGTACTTTCAGTTTGTAGCCTAGAGTATAGGCCTATGCGAGACAGACAGAACGAGCGCATATGAGCCAGAGCCATGTGCAAGTATTAGAAATACGGTTTCTTCGTCACGCAGACGTATTTGTAAAAACCTGCTTTTATTAATTCAGTTCGTTACTCACGCTGTTCTATAACAGTGTTCTGGATGTTGTTTGTAATATCCAAACAAAAAGTCCGTAACCAATAGGCCTAAAGCAACTTTTCGGCCATCGGAAACTTTTCTTCTCGTTTCTATTCTGTTTAGCGCTGGTGTCCAGGCAGTCTTATAAAAGAGGGAGGACCCAATTAAATCCGCGGATATTCAGTATTTTATCTGGCATTACGCTCATGGAAAACAACGGAACATGTGGTCCAACCTTTATTGTATTCAATACATTTTTCTAGAGCCAGATTGTTAATGTCTGTTGTGCTCATCATCCAGTTGTGGTCCAGCTGTGCTTTGATAGGTGGAGGGGTGGTCAGGCGTAATGATGGGATAATAACTTTACATATCCTCTCCCATTAGCCTATCGATTTTTTTTACTGGATCAGAATATTAAGTATGTTATTAAATTAATATTGCAAGATAATACGTTTGGGACTGGTAGGCTAGTTGGTGTGCTGTCCTTCTGTAATGGAAAATGCATCAGTGCACATGCTGTGGTGTGTGGGGAATTATATTTGAATTACCATTTCTATTCAACAGCTTGGTGGTACCCTTCACACACTATTCTGCCAACCCAAACCGTAGGCTACCATGCAGGCTTGGATATTTTATTTTCACATTGTCCTTTTCAGCATGGCTCCTGCAACTATGGTGATGCGTAACCAGGCCAACACAGTACAGCATGGCTCAGTTATGTTCTGCTCACTAGTGTGACATGGGTAGGCTAATAGACATTTTGAAATGGTATGAATGATTGATTAGTAGACAGACATGTTATTATGAAATTGCTGTTCTATTTAAATTCTGATACAAAAACTGCATGTCCCAAGTCTCCTGTAGGCTATGCTTATGGATCTGTGATAACAGGGATCTGGGATTCTGGTACAGTGCTAACAGCTCAGCTGATAAGAAGCCTGATAGAGCTGTTATCCTGGACTGATCTTTATTCACTGTGGTTACTCCAGCACAGTGCTGTTGCTAAYGTGATTGATACTGACAGACAGACTTATAACTGACATATAAATGTTATCTCACACTCAAAAGCTAAACGTATTCTACTGCCTTCAGTGGGTCGCCTACTGCCGGCTCTAATTATATACCATGTTTGTCTAGACCTCAAATACGGACGAGCAACGTTCAAAAGTGAGGACCTCGGAGAGACTGCCTCATTAAAAATGAGAGATTCAGTGTGATTACAGAGTTTGACTCTTATTTATTCTGTGAGACATTACAAATCACAAGAGAAGATAGGCAAGCCATGGTTCTATATTTCCTCAGTTTAAGGCTCATTTGACTTAGATTCAGATAATTAGGGTTCATCACACATTCACCATAGCAACAACATCACTCTTTACTTCAGATATATGAAAAGCTTATTATTTCAAGGCCTCCCTGCCTCAGAAGCACAGCAAAGCAACACCAAAGTCTTTCCCTTGAAGAGAAGGCCGTATGACTTCTTTAAACAGTGGAGCTGCTGTTCCTGCTATTGCTAACCTTGTGGCTGTGGGTAGGAGGGATGAGTCATGGTTATAGTATGCCACGTCCCCCCTCTCCATTGAGCAGCCAGAGGAACACATTGCCCTGCTTTGCTCCAGCAGCTACTCCTTCATCAAACACTAGCAACAAGGAAGTAGCTTCAATTAGAGGTCGGCCGATTATGATTTTTCAACGCCGATACCGATTATTGCAGGACCAAAAAGCCGATGCCGATAAATCGGCCGATTTTTTGTAATAATGACAATTACAACAATACAGAATGAACAATGAACACTTTTATTTTAACTTAATATAATAAATCAATAAAATCTATTTAGTCTCAAATAAATAGTGAAACATGTTCAAGTGTTGGAGAAGAAAGTAAAAGTGCAATATATGCCATGTAAGAAAGCTAACGTTTAAGTTCCTTGCTCAGAACACGAGAACATATAAAAGCTGGTGGTTCCTTTTAACATGAGTCTTCAATATTCCCAGGTAAGAAGTTTTAGGTTGTAGTTATTATAGGACTGTTTTTCTCTATACCATTTGTATTTCATATACCTTTGACTATTGGATGTTCTAATAGGTACTTTAGTATTGCCAGCCTAATCTCGGGAGTTGATAGGCTTGAAGTCATAAACAGCACAATGCTTGAAGCATTGCGAAGAGCTGCTGGCAAACGCTGTAAAGTGCTGTTTGAATGAATGCTTACGAGCCTGCTGCTGCCTCAAATCATAGACTTAATTATAATATAATAACACACAGAAATACGAGCCTTAGGTCATTAATATGGTCAAATCCGGAAACTATCATTTCGAAAACCAAACGTTTATTCTTTCAGTGAAATACGGAACCGTTCCGTATTTAATRTAACGGGTGACATCCATAAGTCTAAATATTGCAGTTACATTGCACAACCTTCAATGTTATGTCATAATTACATAAAATTCTGGCAAATTAGTTCGCAAGAGCCAGGCGGCCCAAACTGTTGCATATACCCTGACTCTGCGTGCAAAGAATGCAAGAGAAGTGTCACAATTTCCCTCGTTTAATATTGCCTGCTGACATGAATTTATTTTAACTAAATATGCAGGTTTAAAAAAATATATACTTCTGTGTATTGATTTTAAGAAAGGCATTGATGTTTATGGTTAGGTACATTCGTGCAACGATTGTGCTTTTTTCGCAAATGTGCTTTTGATAATAATCCCACATTTGGCGAAGTTGGCTGTCTTTGTTAGGAAGAAATGGTCTTAACGCAGTTCGCAACGAGCCAGGCGGCCCAAACTGCTGCATATACCCTGACTCTGTTGCACAGAATGCAAGAGAAGTAACACKATTTCCCTAGTTAAAAGAAATTCATGTTAGCAGGCAATATTAACTAAATATGCATGTTTAAAAATATATACTTGTGTATTGATTTTAAGAAAGGCATTGATGTTTATGGTTAAGTACACATTGGTGCAACGACAGTGCTTGTTCTGCGAATGCGCTTGTTAAATCACACATTTGGCGAAGTAGGCTGTGATTCAATGATAAATTAACAGGCACCGCATCGATTATATGCAACGCAGGACAAGCTAGATAAACTAGTAATATTAACAACCATGTGTAGTTAACTAGTGATTATGTTAAGATTTATTGTTTTTTATAAGATACGTTTAATGCTAGCTAGCACCTTACCTTGGCTCCTTGCTGCACTCGCGTAACAGGTGGTCAGCCTGCCACGCAGTCTCCTCATGGAGTGCAATGTAATCGGCCATGATCGGTGTCCAAAAATGCTGATTACCGATTGTTATGAAAACTTGAAATCGGCCCTAATTAATTGGCCATTCCGATGAATCGGTCGACCTCTAGCTTCAATAGCCATCTATGGCTGACTGACAGAAATACAACACTCTGTATGAGCAAATATCGACTACAGTTTACCCAGCTAACTTAAAACGTTCACAAAAACGTCTGGTATTCGTGTCTGTCTGGTTCGGTTTTGGTTGTGAGACAGCGTGGAAGTATGTACCCAGAACGTTTTTAATCAACAATTCTGACAGCATGAAATAAATAGGTTAAATATCAGATGTTCTTTATTCCAGATGTAATATGAATACATACATGCAATACTGTAGTACTCTATCACAGTCCCTTACCACATTAGAATGGTTTCCCAGTGTGTGTGTGTTCCTATTATACCTCAAAGGGTGCTGCCTAGTCTCAGTGGCATGTTTTGTTCCTAAATTAGCTGCACGCTAAATTCCTGCATGCTAGATTCCTACACGCTAGATTCCTGCACCGCATCCTTTATGAGCCAGGCCAGATCCTCTCTATGGGGGAGCGAAGAGTGAACCTGTATGAGTATGGAGAGCTGACTGGGTCATAGTGGGAGTTGTACACATACACACACACACACACACACACAGGACAAACACATATTCACTGTAAACATTCTGTTTACACAGAACCCCTGTGAGTGTGGAGCAGTGACTAGGTCATAGTTGGGAGTTTCATCAACACACACATCTGACATTGAAGCTTTGTTCCTCAGCATGACAATCTTTCAGTGGTCTTTTTTGATTTTTGATTTTTTTACTAGGCAAGTCAGTTAACAACAGACGCTGGGCCAATTGTGCGCCGCCCTATGGGACTCCCAATCACGGCTGGTTGTGATACAGCCTGGAATCGAACCAGGGTCTGTAATGACACCTCTAGCACTGAGATGCAGTGACCTTAGACCGCTGCACCACTCGGGAGCCCGTATTGTGTGATATGGAAAGACAAACTTACCTGTTCCGAGGCCTCATGGAACTCTTAGATTAGTTATATGGCATTGGACACTGCTGTTACTCAAACCTTTACCCAGCTGGCATTACGTCTCTCTGCCTCTGTAGTGGGAGCCGCAGAAACTTGATCTCCAATCCTCCTCATGTTGGTAGGCAGAGTGAATAGAGGGAGAAGAGAGTAATAGAAGAGACTTCACAATCACAAAGAAAACCAAACAATTCTAGATTTGATCAATTCCACAAGTACCTTTACAAGTAACTTCACACAAGTAATTTCCCCCTTATGTGATTATTCTTACTACTAATAAATGTAGCTAGTCCTAGGATGACCTTCTGAATCATTTGTTATAAAATCACACATAACAGAAGGGAGAATGAAGTCTTCCAGTGATCTACCATTACAGTGAGAACTACAACATGGTAATCTGTTTACCTCATAAWTGAATGGCTTTTCAGGCAGGGCCAGGAGCCTATGAGTAGCTGCATCATTAACTCCTTTTATCCCTTTGAAGAAAAATGTCCACAGGCTCTTTGAAGCCCTCAGATCCAATATTTTAGGCTTCTGGGCTTCCTCCGAAATAACTTTGAATTGAGGGTTCTGCACTGTACCAATGTGACAGACTGGCCAGCATTCTGGAATATATCTCCTGGGATTCTTAATGATACTGCAGATAGCCCCTCTAGCCCCTCTATCTGGACCCGCTGTAGAGGAATGGGTGAGTCGTGACTGACTGAGATGGCCAGATGGAATGACAGGGAGTTAGGAAAAGAGAAAGGGAGTGGATGTGAATAAGGGAGTAAGCACAGATGTGAATGCGGGTGGGACTGGTGTGGGTGTGTACTCATCGTAAGTTTAGACAAGACCCTATTGTGAATGAGCAGGTTAGTGAGTGAAGTGGGATACAATGTAGGATCTGATCATAAAGGTGGAAATTATGAAAAAAGTATTGAGTGAATGAATAAATGAATGAGTAGGCGCGGAGGAGGGCAGTGCAAGGCGAAGAGAGAGGGGTGAACCGAGTCGTACTGTTACCACACAAACGGCTGATTCTTCCTTTGCTTCAGGCATTCAGTGGCAGGAAGGCCAGCGTGACCCATGTTAGAACACTAATCCCATTATGACCAGGCCTGGTCTCCAGAGTGAATCTGCCTGGTGGGGAACTGAGGGGATGGCTAAGCACGATCCGCAGCACTGCCTAGCATTGTCTTGAACAGACAACCAACAACCCTAAACATTGCTACATGAATCTCACAAGATCGGCCACACCTCCACCTTTTGCTAAAATGTACTCTGTAATATGATTCCCAACTTGAATACGCGGAAAGAAAGAACCCCGGTAGAGTCTACCTCTCTCTCCCTGAATTGGATCGTAAACCATCCACGGCCGATTTTTGGAGGGCTTCCCGCTTGTTGCATTCCCTCTCCCTCACCAACGTTGCTGGGTAGAGGGAGGGTGCGCTCGGAAAGAAACCAGGGAGGGATTTTTTTCCCCTGGTCGCTGCCAAATGCCAAATAGTATGAGTCGCCATACACTGCTTGCTATAAGATGGAGGGAGGCTCTCTGTTTTAGCTGTGTGTTGTTGTAAAAGCTGTAGTGTTGTTATGGGAGCTGTAGTGTTGTTGTAGGAGCTGTAGTGTTGTTTTAGGAGCTGTAGTGTTGTTATAGGAGCTGTAGTGTTGTTATAGGAGCTGTAGTGTTGTTGTAAAGGCTGTAGTGTTGTTGAGCCTGTATGTGTTTGTTAATAGGAGCTGTAGTGTTGTTATGGAGCTGTAGTGTTGTTATAGGAGCTGTAAGTGTTGTTATAGGAGCTGTATTGTTGTTATAAAAGCTGTAGTGTTGTTATAGGAGCTGTAATGTTGTTTTAGGAGCTGTAGTGTTGTTATAGGAGCTGTAGTGTTGTTATAGGAGCTGTAGTATTGTTATAGGAGCTGTAGTGTTGTTATAGGAGCTGTAGTGTTGTTATAGGAGCTGTAGTNTATAGGAGCTGTAGTGTTGTTATAGGAGCTGTAGTATTGTTATAGGAGCTGTAGTGTTGTTATAGGAGCTGTAGTGTTGTTATAGGAGCTGTAGTATTGTTATCGGAGCTGTAGTGTTGTTATAGGAGCTGCCCTTACAAAAATTTACCATGGTAATACAATGAAAAAAGTAGTACCATAGTAGTTTTTTCATTATACTACCAAGGCAGGAAAATACCAAGTGACCAAAAACATAGTAATTTATGTTACTCACATAATGTAACATTGACTACTCGCTATGCAATAGCAAAGTGTAGGCCTATTATACTCTTAAACCCCTTTTAGCTCATAGTGAAAAACCACAACACACATGGTCTAGTAGTGTAGTGTACCACCCTCTTAAACCCTGGAACCTGGATAGGATATGGTGAGAAGAATGAAGGGAGTCTGAATCCTTGAAGATTGTATCTGGTGCTTGTGCAGTATGTGGCTGGTGGCGTACACCACATGACGGAAAATAAATGTAGCCTTATCATGATTCGAAACAAAATTTGAGCGTAAGACAGTTGTGACATAAGGGATTTAGCTACCAAATCTCCTCAAGACTCCATTCCTGTCCAAATCAGTAGCCAGCCCTTTCAGAAACATCATGTTAGGCAGAGTATGATCGAAGAAGGCCAAATCCCTGGAACTCTGCTCCAGTCCCAGCATGTTTGTTATGTGGTTCCCATTGTCTCTCTTTTTCTCATGGATACTTTAGAAACCTGAGGGTGGGTTGTTGTTAGTGTGTGGTTGCTGATGGGTGAGGTGATTTCCTCTCTTTGTCTTTTATTCATAAGGTGTGATGGAAAATCACTGGGGTCTAGTTACTTTATGTTTTGTCGCTGGAGCCATGCTCAATGATCAAGCATTTTTTCCCATGTGGATTTTCTACTCCTTTATGTCATTTGACAGTTATATGATTATAAAGACATTATATCCCCAAATATATATTGAACAAGGAAAAGCTGAAACATAATTGGGTTTGAAGGTTTGGCATGAGATGAAGCAAAGCACTCTGGACAACATTCAAGATCACATGGGCTATGCTGCTCAGAAGCCATTTTGTACAAATCTAAATCAGAAATGGGACTCCAGGGAAAGCTAAACTTTGTGTCGGGTCTCTGTTGACATTGGAACTGGTGTGAGCCAGTTTTGGGCACTATATGAGCTACCATTAGCTTCCCGGGTTTGAAAAGGTCTAATCAAATCAAATAGGTAGTGGGACAAGGGTAATTTAATTCTACAAGTGGAGCCTTGATCAGACAATCAAGCGGGTAAACATTTTTTCATTTTGAATAGCAGAGCTGCTTATGTGGGTGTGAAAAGGGCAGGGAGGATGAGTGCCAATTTGCTAGGGTGCACTGCAGTCATAATGCTCAGATACTTTATCATATAAAGTCAGTCTAATATTATAATATGATCATATTATTATGCCATTACTTTGTTTCACTCAATTGTTTATTTTCTGTCTTCCCCAGGTGAAAGAGAGTTTGAAGATGGCAAATATCTCTGCTTTGCTTTTATTGACATGTGAGTGGCAGGTCTTAAAGACCAATCATACACAGCTATTAATACCACTTCCTGCTTAGGTTTCCCCAAAGCTACAATCTCTGTTCATCTTGTTTTGCCCAGTCTTCACTCACAACTCTGGCTCAGTATTCAGCACAGTACATACTACTGTATGTTTTGAGTGAGAGAGAGAATATGTTTTTGTAATTTTATGAAATACATATGGTTATGGATATGAATAGTATACCAATCTAGAACTAAATAGAGGAAGGATAGATTCATTGACCTTCTCCAGTGCTATTCAAGGTSAAKGCRGTTGAGAGACCACTAKAGTTACAAGTGCACWTGTCACAGGGACGGAAAGCTGACTTGTTTGGGACATTGTTGGGATGCCATGTTGTCAATGCATTATGCTGTGTGCTTACCATTGTGTCTCTTCTGTTAGCAGTTGCGTCCCTTGTGTTCGCAGAGGAGCAGAAAGAAAGTATGTAACTGACAATTGTTTATCATAATAGTGTTCCATAGTTTTATTACTCTAAATCTTTTGACATGCAATAATATGGTCTCCAAATAAATCATTGATTCACAAATTAAAGTAGGCCATTCGCAATTTGCCAAATTTGAGGTTGGGTGCGTTCCAGTTCTTTGTATTATTTTCGAAGGTGTCCAGATGCTGTATAAACTGACATTTGTCATATTTTTGTCCCTACAGTGGAGGAGGAGGATCCATTTACCTTTGGTGAGCAGAGAGATACATCTTTTAGAACACTCAACAACTCAACATTCCTGGCTTACTGTGTATGATTAATGCTTTTTTCCTTTCACTCTCTCTTTTCCATTCTTCTCTATCCTGCTCTCTCACTCCTGCACTCTCTCACCTGCACTCTCTCCTGCTCTCTCTCCTGCTCTCTCTCCTGCTCTCTCTCTCGCTCTCTGTCGCTCTCTCTCTGTTCAGATTATCACAGGCTACGTGTTGGGGGGTTGATCCTGGCAGCAGTTCTGTGTCTGATCGGCATCACCATCCTCTTCAGTAAGACTCCATCACATAAACACATACACATACTCACACATGATGYCACAGTCATAGCATGTATTTACACATGCTCACATCAACGTAGGACACAGATTGACTTGTGACCATTTCTTCTTATAACAGGCGGACACTGCAGATGCAAGTTCAACCAGGACAAAAGGTAAATGATCTATCGGATCAGTGCATGCTCAGTTCAGTCCAGATCAGGGCACACACTTTGTGTGAAACTGTACGTTCAGGTAGGTGTATGTGTGTGTGTTATGTAGCTAGGTGTCGTAATGTATAATGGAATGTAGTGTGAGTTGACACGCTGGTTTTCTCTCTGCAGGAGGAGGTCAGGAAGCAACGCTGCCCAGCCACTCAACGACCAAGGTCTGTTCCCCTGACCTCTCAATCTCCTCTCTGATTGGTCCACACTGTACACTGGATGATTCCTAGCCACCTGGATGCATAGTCTTTGCTAGAAATATAATTAACATATATAACTGACTGGCATGTTTGAGTGATCATTACAAAATATCCTCTTCAGAAAAAAGGATTATAAATCTGCTGCTATGTTGGAGCAACGGATGGTTTGGGCGTTATCTTGTTATTACGCTCTCCATCTGTTTCAGTYTTAGTTGCCTACTGCCAGGCCTTGGCATAGATAACACTGTCAGCAGGCATTGGCTGTGTTGTATGCCAGTCCTGCTATCACACAGGTGGCACAGAGACCCAAACACTGGCTGACAGATTCTTTCCACCATGACTCACTAACTCCCTCCAATTTTGGCGCTCTTTTTTAGATTTAGTCTAGTCTTAGTCATTTTAGCTAAAATATAACTAAGTCGCAATTTTGTCATTTGAATAAGGATTTAGTCTAGTTATTGTCAAAATTAAGAAAACAGTGGCCAATTTTAGTCTAAATGCCTTTTCATCACATCACATTTATATTGCCTCATTAACCTATGTTAAACATAAACCACTGACTTCCATGTGCACAAACATACATAGGCTTGTCCTATCTTTCTGCATCTATTCTCTTCCCAACAGCAAAAAAATGACAAACATACAGTACCAGTCAACATTTTGGAAGCTGGGTGAGAGAATGCCAAGAGTGTGCAAAGCTGTCACCAAGGCAAAGTGTGGCTACTTTGAAGAATCTCAAATATAAAATATATTTAGATTTGTTTAACACTTTTTTGGTTACTACATGATTCCATATGTGTTATTTCATCGTTTTGATGTCTTCATTATTATTCTACAATGTAGAAAATAGTAAAAATCCCTTGAATGAGTAGGTGTGTCCAAACTTTTGACTGGTACTGCATATAAGAATATATAAGAATTATTTGGTCATGTAAATTCCTAATTCAGTCTACATACATATTACACATTACATACAAAACAAACAGACACATACAAGCTCAGCGAGAGAGAGAGAGAGGTAGCGAGAGAMAGGGAGAGTAGCACATTCACCAGATGGTGCTGCATGGTATTGACAAAATAGTATTGGTTGCACTTTCATCACTCAGTCACGTCATTGCCATTGTTATCAGTGTTCCACAGATGCCGCAGCTACATTGGTGTRCAAAAGTAGAACTGGGGCTAATGACTTTGAACGGGAGCTAAGGACTGTTTTGTCTGATGATGTAGTCGAGACACTAAACCTTGAGTCCGAATCGAGTCCCCTGTGCTCACTTCCGAGTCCAAGTCTAAGTCACCAATCGTCGAGTCACAAGTCCCTATGGCTGAAGTCCTAGTCCCAGTGCTCGAGTCCTAGTCCCAGTGCTCGAGTCCTAGTCCCAGTGCTCGAGTCCTAGTCCAAGTGCTCAAGTGAGTCACTGGGTTCACATTAACTCAAAATTAAGTAATTTACCCAATCAAATATAGTGTAGTGGCAAGAGGAATTTAGTCAATAAATTGTTTTCTATCCCTTTACTTTTTTTTCTGTGCCACCAAATGTCTGCATATAGGCTAATTGTAATGTTACCAGTGCCACGTTTGTCTCTTATACACATCTAGATGTGTATAAGAGACAACATTAAGTCAAAATTAAGTAATTTACCCAATCAAATATAGTGTAGTGGCAAGAGGAATTTAGTCAATAAATTGTTTTCTATCCCTTTACTTTTTTTTCTGTGCCACCAAATGTCTGCATATAGGCTAATTGTAATGTTACCAGGGCCACGTTCAGTTGCAAAATGTTCTCAGACGTTGCAGATAGAACTTCCATGAATACAGCCGACGTTATTCCTTATTCAACATGTCAGAAGCATGTTTGTTCAACATAGCATATTTCTATCTGAACATTCCAAAATGTTGCATCCTGCTGAATGCGCACCAGATTGTCCATCAATGCATGACAGAAAGAGAAAAACGTAGCTCTGGGATTATGGGTCATATCTAGAATCAAGCCGTTTCTCTGAGGAAAAGAGGGAGATTTGGCTTCGTTGGTTACAGAACCTGGCTATGAAATGCAGTGGGGAAAGTGGGAGGGTTGAGCGAGACTACAAATTCAAAGACAGACTTTTTTWTATATATWTTTTTWAAATAAAAAATAATAATAATTACCCCCTTTTCTCCCCAATTTCGTGGTATCCAATTGTTAGTAGTTACTATCTTGTCTCATCGCTACAACTCCCGTACGGGCTCGGGAGAGACGAAGGTRGAAAGCCATGCATCCTCCGAAACACAACCCAACCAAGCCGCACTGCTTCTTAACGCACCAATGTGTCGGAGGAAACACCGTGCACCTGGCGACCTGGTTAGCGCGCACTGRGCCCGGCCCACCACAGGAGTCGCTAGTGCGCMATGAGACAAGGATATCCCTACCGGCCAAACCCTCCCTAACCCGTACGACGCTAGGCCAATTGTGCGTCGCCCCACGGACCTCCCCGTCGCAGCCGGCTGCGACAGAGCCTCGGCGCGAACCCAGASTGTCTGGTGGCACAGATAGCACAGCAATGCAGTGCCTTAGACCACTGCGCCAGCCGGGAGGCCCTCCAGACTACTTTTCTATACTCAAGGGATAGAAAAACATAGCTAGACTGTTGTTTTACTATTAAATTAAATTCTGCTATTGTTTTTAATTTTGTAAAGCAGCTTGTGTTTCTTACCAGGCAAAGGGTAGCTAACTAGAAGTGGTGGTGACTGGCTAGCTACGGGGAAGCAAGAAAGTCGCCTGTAGGGTTGAGCGGTATCCAGATTTTCATATCGTCAAACCGTCCTTCTCGCATCCCGGGATTTACGGTATTACTGGCTTAGTAAACAAGGGTCCATTAAAAGGCAACAACAACAAAAAATAGACAAGTAAAAGTAATTTCCATGGAGGCTGATATGCTAAATATGCTAATGAGTGCAAGRAAAAATAAAATAATTGCAAAGACATGCAATCCAGTTCATAAAGTTATACATATATAGGTAGTAGCTACCGAAGGTCCTTTTTGGTGAGTTTGGACTGTCACGCCCTGGCCTTAGTTATCTTTGTTTTCTTTATTATTTTAGTTAGGTCAGGGTGTGACATGGGGGATGTATGTGWTTTGTATTGTCTAGGGGTTTTGTATGTTTATGGGGCAGTGTRTTGTCTAGGTGTATGTATGTCTATGGTTGCCTAGATTGGTTCTCAATTAGAGACAGCTGTCTATCGTTGTCTCTGATTGGGAACCATATTTAGGCAGCCATATTCATTAGGTAGTTCGTGGGTGATTGTCAGCACTATTTTGGATTATAGCGTCACGTTCGTTCGTTTTTTGTAGTTTGTAAAGTGTTCTTCGTTTTCGTCTTCATTAAAAATAGAAGATGTATTCAAACTACGCTGCGCTTTGGTCCTCCTCTCTTCCACCATATAACGATCGTGACAAGCAAATGTCAACGAGAGAAATTGTGCAAATGAATTCAGTTTTGCCGCTTGCTCTAGAGCAGCATGTGTACACACTGTGTCTGTGTGGAGTCGTTAGGGCCACGGCCTGTCTGCCTGCTCTGCTCGGAGAAAAGAGCAGAGGAGCAGACTGAGGCTGCCGAGAACAGAGAGGAGACCACATGCTAGGAAATCAAAATAGCAGTGACAGCTGTATAGATAACTCATCCTAAGCACTTTGACTTCTCAAACACAGTAGAAAGCTAGAACTATATGATGCCCCGTCTCCTTGTTAATTCAGCCAGTTACTTAGCTAACTAGCAAGTTAAACCAAATACACAGCTGGACTCACCTGCTCCCGCTTTCTCCCATTGTGCTATTTACAAACAAACATGTGACTGGCTCAACCGTTCTGGTGGACTACGGTAAGCTTCATAATGTAAAATAATATGACACGTGAAATGAAGAACGCAATCTGCTTTATCTCCTAATGTTTTGCACAAGTTGACTGCAGGTATTTTCTTAAAAAGTAGCTACAAATATTACAATTCATTGAAAAACTTGTATAGGCGGAGTCGGAGRGGAGCTTGTCTGCCTATCTGCCCACACTCATCGCTTGCTCCCCCTGTAGCTCACCAGCTGATGTAGGCTGGGTGGGGCACATCCTTCCCACTGCTGAACAGAATTGCACTGCGCATCTGTGCTGCTAATATTAATTGTGCTTATCATCAAAAAGCTCTCAATCTGTCCAAAAACTCTTATCCAGTCCAGAACTATAGTCATGGCTGTCACTGTTTTGCCTGTGATCTGGGGACATGGATGACATGATCATTATGGCTGCCCAACGGAGAGCCGTATGTCTGTGTTATCTCACATGGCTTGGTAATTAATTGCTTTTAATGATTCCATATATTAAGTCATCTTTCTTTCTGTCCACAGCTCGGGCCAGTGAGTGCTAGGAACCAAATGCCCACCTGGCAGCAGGTCAAATCGACTTCCTGGTTCTGCGTCAAGAGATAAAAATTGATGGGTGGAGTTGGCCTGTATTTTGTCCAATGGTGGTTGTTTTTTAGAGAGTGGTGCTGTCTTCCCAAGAGGGAMGTGGTACTGTGCCATTGGAGATCAGAGGTGTGCTGCTTTTACCTGTGTTGCTGTTCTCCCTTCCGCCCATTACTCCTGTTTCTGCTCCGCCCAATACTCACACTGTAACTCGCCACCAGCAAGCACACACAGACTGACAAAGCAGGACACGATTTRRCCCCCATGTRCTTTGTATTTAAACAAATAACCAAAAGATGCTGTGTGTCGACTCACTCARTATTTCATTGCAATGTTTTTCACCTTTAGTGGCTCCAACTGTTTGTGGAAATTATGCGGTAGATTTGACTGTTTGTGTGCGTTTTGAATTGCCATACTGTCCCCTAATAATTTTACATGCATATACATTACTGTAAAATAGGTACCGGTAGCCATAAACTATAATGTCAATAACTATTCACACACCTTAATCTTGATTATTCCTATATAAACTTTTCAGTTGAATGTAGAAAAGTGCGCTGGTCTATGCAGTAGAATCTGTTGTACGATAAATGCAATGTTTTTTAATAGTACAGAATGTTAAAATTATTTCAATAAGCGGATGATATAGTCTTGTTTGAGAGTGTTTGCCACCAAAACAAAATTCATGTTATTTTAGTTTGCTAGATACCACTCAAACAATTACAGTCCCTGAAGAGGGTTTTCTCCCCAATTGGCTTTTAATGAGTCACATCTAAATTGAGATGTTTCTTGCCAAATGAATAGATGGTGTCTATGTTTGTTTTTCAAATTAAAAGAGTTACCTTTTATGACTGTGTCCAATGTTACATTACATTATACTAATAGATGCTGGATCTCAAAAATAAAATAAGTCTCTGATAGGCTCCTCAAATGTAAATACTGCAAATACTTTTCTCTTTTTGAGTAAGGCCCATGTCCTGAGTGGTTCAAAGCTACTTATACATCGCCATCTACTGGATTGCATGAGACACTGCAAAAAGACTTGTACAGTGTTTCTCAAACCCATAAAAGCAMTTTTTTGGAACAGTATTTTTCACAAGACACTAAACTCTGTGGCCTTTGAATAACAGTAAATGCATTTTTAAAATGTAGTTGCCTTCTCAAAACATTAATACATTCATCAAAACTACACTGACTGTACAAAACATTAGGAATACCCGCTCTTTCCAGCCGGCATGGACCCTGGTGGTTAGATCGTTGGACTAGTTACTGAAAGGTCGCAAATTCAAATCCTCGAGCTGGCAAAGTAAACACCTGTCATTCTGCCCCTGAACAAGGCAGTTAACCCACTGTTCCTAGGCTGTCATTGTAAATAAGAATTTGTTCTTAACTGACTTGCCTAGTTAAATAAAGGTTCGAATTAAATAAAACATTTCCATGAAATAGACTGACCAAGTGAAAGCTATGATCCCTTATTGATGTCACTTGTTAAATCCATTTCAATCAGGGGAGGAGACAGGTTAAATAATAATTGTAAAGCCTTGAGACAATTGAGACATGGATTGTGTATGTGTGCCATTCAGAGGGTGAATGAGCAAGACATAATATGCAAGTGCCTTTGAACGGGGTATGGTAGTAGGTGCCAGGTGTGTATCAAGAATGATCCACCACCCAAAGGACACCCAGACAACTTGACACAACTGTGGGAAGCATTGGAGTCAACATGGGCCAGCATTCTTGTGGAATGCTTTCAACACCTTTTAGAGTCCATGCCACGACGAATTGAGGCTGTTCTGAGGGCAAACGGGAGTGGGGGGTGAAACTCAATATTAGGAAAGTATTCTTAATGTTTTGTACACTCAGTGTAGCTACATTTCAACACAGATCCCAAAATTGCTTGTATGCGATCGAGAAAAAATATAAGATAATCTGGACTGCACATGGAAACAGTCCTTTACAATATGACCCATACGGTCTATGGTATGAACACCAGATTATATCATTATTTTAAAAGTGAAGGTGTGTCAAGGTATAAAATATCCTCTAGCATAATTAAGAATGTCCTTGCCAGTTTCCGAGCTACAGTCCAAATCCACTTTCATCATGCAACAAACAAAACTCTACCCACAGGCATTCTACCTTGAATAGAGTATGGCCATGATAACAAAATCACCTTATCATGGGTTATAGTGTATTCAAAAGTGGTCATGGCAGGTCATGTGTTGCCATGGTAACTGAGATATGAGAGTCAGCTGATACGTGTTGTGGAAACAAAGTTGTTGAGAGTGTATCATTGTATGATACAACCAGAGGGTTTGTGAGTTAGACAAGAAGAAACAAGCTGAAGAAGAGCATTAGACCTACAAAGTTTGAGCAAGAGTAGTTTACCCAGACCCATATTGAGCATACTCCTGGACTGAATACGCACTTTGGAAACTCAGTTGACCATGCTGTTTAGTCCAGAAGTAGACTTAATTTATTTGTGTTTCCAATGCTCAATCCATTTCTTCCAACAATGTGACAAGAGTGAGTCAATACAGTCACATACACTATATATACAAACATATGTGGACACCCCTTAAAATTAGTGGATTCGGCTATTTTAGCCACACCCGTTGCTGACAGGCATATAAAATCAAGCACACCGCCATGCAATCTCCATAGACAAACATTGGCAGCAGAATGGCCTTACTGAAGAGCTCAGTGACTTTCAACGTGGCATCGTCATAGGATTCCACCTTTCCAACAAGTCAGTTCGTTAGAGCTGCCCCAGTCAACTGTAAGTGCTGTTATTGTGAAGTGGAAATGTCTAGGAGAAACAATGGCTCAGCTGCGAAGTGGTAGGCCACACGAGCTCACAGAACGGGTCTGGCGAGTGCTGAAAATGTCCTTGGTTGCAACACTTAGTACCGAGTTCCAAACTGCCTCTGGAAGCAACGTCTGCGCAAGAACTGTTCGCCGGGAACTTCATGAAATGTGTTTCCGTGGCCGAGCAGCCGCACACAAGCCTAACATCACCATGTACAATGCCAAGCGTCGGCTGGAGTGGTGTAAAGCTCGCCGCCATTGGACTCTGGAACAGTGGAAACAGGTTCTCTGGAGTGATGAATCACGCTTCACCATCTGGCAGTCTGACGGACAAATCTGGGCTTGGCGGATGCCAGGAGAACGCTACCTGCCCCAATGCATAGTGCCAACTGTAAAGTTTGGTGGAGGAGGAATCATGGTCTGGGGCTGTTTCTCATGGTTCAGGCTAGGCCACTTAGTTCCAGTGAAGGGAAATCTTAATGGTACAGCATACAATGACATTCTTGACGATTTTGTGCTTCCAACTTTATGGAAACAGTTTGGGGAAGGCCCTTTCCTGTTTCAGCATGATAATGGCCCTGTGCACAAATAAATGGTTTGTCGAGATCGGTGTGGAAGAACTTGACTGGCCTGCACAGAGCCCTTACCTCAACCCCATCGAACACCTTTGGGATGATTTGGAACGCCGACTGTGAGCCTGGCCTAATCGCCCAACATCAGTGCCCCGACCTCATTAATTATCTTATGGCTTAATGGAAGCAAGTCACACCAGCAATGTTCCAACATCTAGTGGAAAGCCTGTTACAGAAGTAAAGGCTGTTAAAGCAGCAAAGGGGGGACCAATTCCATATTAATGCCCATGATTTTGGAATGAGATGTTTGACGTCCACATACTTTTGGTCATGTAGTGTATTTCTGACTTATTATTATAATACGTTAGAGCGCTACTTCTCAAACTGTTTACAATAGAAACGTCATTCAAACTTTAAAACGTGAAGCAGGGCCACGGAGGGCTAGATGGACACCTTAATCAAGCACACAGGTAAATCTTCAGGTAAATTACCCTTTGTAGTTCTTCTTATGTCATCGTGACAAACCAAATTAAGCAGATGACTTACCACCTAAGTCGTTATCTGATCAAAACTTTCTCTGATCCAGACTATCTGATCACGACTGCTTTCAACATCCTAATGCTTTAATTAACATGTTAAATGTGTCAATTTAATGTGGTCTGTCATGTTGACTAGATTTTTTCAATCTTGAAAAAAGGCTAATAGAATTATTAGAACCAGATATAAACCGTGTAGAAATGACAATAGTACCTTAGCCTGCTAACAATCACTGCAAATAAAGATAGACAGTCGGGGAGCATAGAAAATGCAAAAAATACGATGGAAATATAACTTATTTTGATGACAAAACAAAAGCCACAGTTTTAGAAAGATATTGCAAAAATGATGGCCAAAGAAATTTTTCCCCTGTAACTTTTCACGACACTGCGATGTGGCCCTCCGAACCTAGGTGAAGAACAACTATGGCCCCTGGATAAAATGAGTTTGACACCCCTGCTTTAATTTATCAATAAGTCAATGGCTGGTAAATGATCTGGCAAAAGTTGAAACAGTATCATGACAAAAACAAAGGTCATCATGATAAACAGCACAGTTTGTCTTCAGAAAAATTACCCTATCTAGTCATTCTATTGTCATTATGACATTAACGCAGACAAACAGCTAAGTCATTATCTAATCAAGACTTTATCTGATCCCAACTAATTTCATCATAATGCAAAAGAAATAGCAGCATGACAAAAACAAAACGGTCATTATGAGACACCAAACAGTTAGMCTACAGGGAGATGCATTTCCTCCAGAATGACTATGCGATCCCAATTTGCAAGTGTCCCTAACACTTACTGTATGTATTTTAATGCTATAGACAGGTACAGTATGTGTGGTGTCATACAGTTGTAACATGCGTTATCATCATGAAAGCATAATATGTGTCCCAACTTCTGCCGAAGTCGATGCCTCTCCTTGTTCGGGCGGTGCTCGGCGGTCGACGTCACRGGTCTTCTAGCCATCATTGATCAATTTTTCATTTTCCATTGGTTTTGTCTTGTCTTCCTACACACCTGGTTTCAATCCCATTCATTACTTGTTGTGTATTTAACCCTCTGTATCCCCTCATGTCTTTGTCAGAGATTGTTTGTTCAGTATTCATGTTTGTATTGGTGAGCGACGGGTCCTCGTACCCACTTTGTTTTATTGTATTCATGGTTTTGGAGTTATGTTTTTTTTTAAAGTTATTAAACTACTCCATTCCACCAAGTTTGATTCTCCTGCGCCTGACTTCCCTGCTACCTATACACACGACTCTGACAGAATCTCTGACCCAACATGAAGTCAGCAGGAGAAGGTACCACGGCCATGGAGGTGGAGGAGCGCGTCATGGAACATACGGAGATGATTTACAATCTGAGCTCCGCCATGGATCGCGCTGTCCAGAATATGGACCGCTGGGAGACACGGAGTTTTTCCAGCGCCTCCACCAGCACAACCGGGGTCTCCCCTGAGCGCCCCTTCCCCGCCTGAACCCAGCAGGATCCATCTACCCATGCCACAGGGGTACGATGGAGATGCTGCCGGCTGCCAGGGTTTCCTCCTCAAACTAAGCCTGTACCTGGCCACGGTCCACCCAGCTCCATCGGACCGTGAGAAGAGTTTTGCCCTCATCTCATGCCTCACCGGGTAAGCCCTGGAGTGGGCCAGCGCTGTGTGTGGAGAGGGAAATGCGGCGTTGGACCATTTTGAGGAGTTCACCCGCCGTTTCCGGGCAGTATTCGACCACCAGCCCGAGGGCAGAGTGGCGGGTGAGCGCCTCTACCATCTGAGGCAGGAGACGAGGAGCGCCCAGGAGTTTGTGCTGGAGTTTAGGACCCTGGCTGCCGGCGCTGGATGGAGCAACAGGGCCCTGATCGACCATTACCACTGTAGTCTACGCGAGGACGTCCGTCGGGAGCTGGCCTGCAGAGACACCACCCTCACCTTCGACCAGCTGGTGGAGCTGTCCATGGACAACCTGCTGGCTGGACAACCTGCTGGCTACTCGCGGACGTCCAGATCCGGGTCTTGTTGTTCCAACCTCCCGCACACCCTCTCCGATACCCATGGAGCTGGGAGGGACGGTGCGCAGGGAGACCGGAGGGGGTTCCCGCCCGTGCACCATATGTGGTTGCAGAGGTCACACTGCTGGTCGGTGCAGGGTTGGTTCCTCTGGGAATCGAGGTAGCAGGCAGGGCACTCTGGCGTCACCCCAGGTGAGCTGGCACCATTCTCATCCAGAGCCCTCTGTTGCACATATGTTTGTCTCTGTCACTTTTCCTGAATTTTCCCCGCGTTCCCAGCATAAGGCGCTAGTCGATTCAGGCGCGGCTGAGAATTTCATTAATAAAGTATTAGCTCATAGTTTAGGGATCGCCATTGTTCCTGTGGATGTGCCTTTCCCCGTTCACGCCTTAGATAGTCAACCATTAGAGTCAGGGTTTATCAGGGAGGCCACCGCTCCTTTGAGTATGGTAACGCAGGGGGGTCACAGGGAAAATATTAGTATTTTTCTTATTGATTCTCCTGCGTATCCCGTGGTGCTGGGCCTACCCTGGTTAGCTCATAACCCCACTGTTTCTTGGCCAGAGAGGGCTCTCACGGGGTGGTCGCGAGAGTGCTCAGGTAGGTGTGTAGGGGTTTCCGTTGGTGCTACTACGATGGAAAGTCCAGACCAGGTCCCCACCGTGCGCATTCCCCCAGAATATMCCGATTAGGCTCTCGCTTTCTGTAAAAAGAGGGCGACTCAATTACCACCCCATCGACGGGGGGATTGTGCGATAAATCTCCTGGTAGACACTGCACTTCCCAGGAATCACGTGTATCCCCTGTCGCAAGCGGAGACGGTGGCTATGGAGACATATGTCTCCGAATCCCTGCGTCAGGGGTACATTCGGCCCTCCATTTCACCCGTCTCGAGTTTCTTTTTTGTGAAGAAGAAGGATGGAGGTTTGCGCCCGTGCATTGATTATCGAGGTCTCAATCAAATCACTGTGAGGTACAGTTACCCGCTACCTCTTATCGCTACGGCGATTGAGTCAATGCACGGGGCACGCTTTTTCACTAAACTGGATCTCAGGAGTGCTACAACCTGGTGCGTATCCAGAAGGGAGACGAGTGGAAGACGGCATTTAGTACCACCTCAGGGCATTATGAGTACCTCGTCATGCCGTATGGGTTGATGAATGCTCCATCAGTCTTCCAATCCTTTGTAGACGAGATTTTCAGAGACCTGCATGGGCAGGGTGTAGTGGTGTATATCGATGACATTCTGATATACTCCGCTCACGCGCCGAGCAGTGCTTGGTCGCCTGTTGGAGCATGACCTCTACGTCAAGGCGGAGAAATGCCTGTTCTTCCAACAGTCCGTCTCCTTCCTAGGGCATCAGATTTCCACGTCAGGAGTGGAGATGGAAAGTGACCGCATTGCAGCCGTGCGTAATTGMCCGACTCCCACCACGGTAAAGGAGGTGCAGCGATTCTTAGGGTTTGCCAACTACAACCGGAGGTTTATCCGGGGTTTTGGTCAGGTTGCTGCTRCCATTACCTCACTGCTAAAGGGGGGCCCGGTGCGCTTGCAGTGGTCAGCTGAGGCGAACAGGGCTTTTCGGCATCTGAAGGCTCTGTTTACCTRGGTTCCTGTGTTGGCTCATCCGGATCCCTCTTTGCCGTTCATAGTGGAGGTGGACGCATCCGAAGCTGGGATAGGAGCAGTGCTCTCTCAGCGCTCGGGTACGCCACTGAAGCTCCGCACCTGTGCCTTCTTTTCGAAGAAGCTCAGCCCGACGGAACGAAACTATGATGTGGGGGACCGGGAGCTGTTGGCTGTCGTCAAGGCCTTGAAGGTGTGGAGACATAGGCTTGAGGGGGCTAAACACCCTTTTCTCATCTGGACTGACCATCGCAATCTGGAGTACATCCGGGAGGTGAGGAGACTGAATCCTCGCCAGGCAAGGTGGGCCATGTTTTTCACCCGTTTTGTGTTTACCCTCTCTTACAGACCAGGCTCCCAGAACGTTAAGGCAAATGCACTGTCCCGGCTGTATGACACAGAGGAGCGGTCCATGGATCCCACTCCCATACTCCCAGCCTCTTGTTTGGTGGCGCCYGTAGTGTGGGAGCTGGACGCGGACGTTGAGCGGGCGTCACGTGCAGAGCCCTCTCCCCCTCAGTGTACAGCTGGGTGTCTGTACGTTCCGTCTGCTGTCCGCGACCGACTGATCTATTGGGCCCACACGTCACCCTCCTCTGGTCATCCTGGGATAGGTCAGACGGTGCGTTGTCTTGATGGGAGGTACTGGTGGCCCACTTTAGCTAAGGACGTGAGGGTTTATGTTTCCTCCTGCTCAGTGTGCGCCCAGTGCAAGGCTCCTAGACACCTGCCCAGGGGTAAGTTACAACCCTTACCCGTTCCACAACGGGCGTGGTCGCACCTGTCGGTGGATTTCTTAACTTATCTTCCACCTTCACAGGGTAACACCACGATCTTGGTTGTGGATCATTTTTCTAAGTCCTGTCGTCTCCTCCCTTTGCCCGGACTCCCTATGGCCTTACAAACAGCGGAGGCCTTGTTTACACACGTCTTCCGGCACTATGGGGGTGCCTGAGGATATAGTGTCTGATCGGGGTCCTCAGTTCACGTCAAGGGTCTGGATGGCGTTCATGGAACGTTTGGGGGTCTCGGTCAGCCTTACCTCGGGTTTTCACCCCGAGAGTAATGGGCAGGTGGAGAGAGTTAACCAGGATGTGGGTAGGTTTCTGCGGTCTTATTGCCAGGACCTGCCGGGGGAGTGGGCGAAGTTCGTGCCCTGGGCAGAGATGGCCCAGAACTCGCTACGTCACTCCTCCACTAACCTTACTCCTTTTCAATGTGTATTAGGGTATCAGCCGGTTCTGGCTCCTTGGCATCAGAGTCAGACCGAGGCTCCTGCGGTGGACAATTGGTTCCGGAGCGCGGAGGAAACCTGGGAGGCCGCCCACATCCACCTTCAGCGTGCCAGAAAGTTGGGGCAGACCGTCACCGCAGTGAGGCCCCGGTGTTCGCACCAGGGGACAGGGTCTGGCTCTCGACCCGAAACCTGCCCCTCCACCTGCCCTGCCGGAAGCTTGGTCCGCGGTTTGTGGGGCCGTTTAAAGTCCTGAGGAGCGTGAACGAGGTATGTTATAGGTTACAGCTACCCACCAATTACCGTATTAACCCCTCGTTCCATGTGTCTCTCCTCAGGCCGGTGGTGGCTGGCCCGCTCCAGGAGGCTGAAGTGCCGAATGTTCCTCCGCCCCCTCTGGACATCGAGGGGGTCCCGGCGTACCCCGTTCGAACCATCTTGGATTCGAGATGTCGGGCGAGGGACCTTCAGTACCTCGTGGACTGGGAGGGGTACGGTCCAGAGGAGAGATGCTGGGTTCCGGTGGAGGACGTGTTAGATCCTTCCCTGCTGCAAGAATTCCACCGTCTCCATCCGGATCGCCCTGCGCCTCGCCCTCCGGGTCGTCCCCGAGGCTGGTGTCGATGCGCGGCTGGAGCCGTCAGGGGGGGGTGTACTGTCACGACTTCTGCCGAAGTCGATGCCTCTCTTTGTTCGGGCGGTGCTCGGCGGTCGACATCACCGGTCTTATAACCATCATTGATCCATTTTTAACTTTCCATTGGTTTTGTCTTCCTACACACCTGGTTTCAATCCCATTCATTACTTGTGTATTTAACCCTCTGTTTCCCCTCATGTCTTTGTCAGAGATTGTTTGTTGTTCAGTATTCATGTTTGTATTGGTGCGCAACGGGTCCTCGTACCCACTTTGTTTTATTGTATTCATGGTTTTGGAGTTATGTTTTTTTWAAGTTATTAAACTACTCCATTCCACCAAGTTTGATTCTCCTGCGCCTGACTTCCCTGCCACCTATACACACGACTCTGATAATATGCTGCCCTTGAAATAAATTAATTTATGAAAATAATGTATTGCTGTATGTACTTGGCCAAGACTAGAGTATCACACTGTATTGGGAATATTGTTGCCTATAAAGCAGTAGGTATTTATGGGTGAGGTCAGAGGCGTGGCCACGACAAGTGCCATTTGTCTGCAAGCCCATTTTGAGAGAGAGCTGGCATTGTTTTGTTGCATGCCAGAGGGATATTAGGCCTCTTTTCTCATCCAAACCACTGTTTGTTGGTAAAATAGACATTGAATAGTTCAGAGACATTCTTTTCACTTGGATCTTTACCTTTTTCAGTTGGATTGTGACTTCGCATCCAGATTCTGTTGGGAGTTACTTTTAGTTGCATTTTTTAGGGTTCTTTCCTTTTGGATTACACATCTTTCTATGGACTTGGATTTGGACTTCCATTCAAGGACTGAAAGAATCAACCGGAGGTTCTGGTAGGAGTAAGGTTTTCTTATGGCTCTGACAGGTCTATTCATGTGTTGCTGATTATTGTATTATGCTTGTTTATGTAGAAACCCATATTATTCCTATCAATACACCATTGCACTGAATAGGTTTCCTAATCTTTATTTCTGACAAGGTTGTGTGGTTTATGCAAGTTTGTGACAGAAAATGGCYACCACGAAGAGACAGTGAGAGATATAATTCTCTGTGAGTTGATAGGATAATTGGGGTTTTAGGATTGCTTATCCATGGCTGCTTCTACAACTCTTGTTGATATCCATCATGAGAGGGAGGATTCTCCCCTTGAGCAGGAAGGGGGTCTTCTTTTAAATTTCATGGCTGGTCCCTTTGTGACTAGACAAAGCCCAGTAAGCGATCTAACAGCGACTTTAGATGCACTGTATATGGGAGATTCTCAGGATGAGGAAGGGAGTACTGATGAACCACCTCTTGGCCATGCCCATTCTGAGGCAGCCTCAGCCTCAGGCCTGAGGCAACCGATCCACAATGATGATGAGGAAGATGATAAATACAATCGTTTGACTTCACGCTTAAAGGCTGTGGAAAGAGATATTCAGGCATTCCATTACAATGCTGTAAGGCAAGATGTTCTCCGGTACTATATTGACCGTAAATGCCAACGCACAAAATGCCTTTGATGCTGCTATAACAGAAATCAGGCAGTCAATGGTTGATTGTTTGGCGTGGAGAGACAGACAGTTGGACACAACTCAATGACCTTAGTACGAAAGTGGCAGCTTATTGTGTGATGAAGCTCCGTCTGTCCATTTCTCAGTGTCTGGGACAAGGAGAGATGCCAGGTCTGCAGCAAGAAGAGATGCTGGGTTTGTCAAGAGAAGAGACACGGTGTGGTCGATGACATGAAGGGAGCCTACTGTGGCAACAGAGAATAGAACTGGAGGCCCACGCCGGGAAGAGAGTGGCGTTGCTGTTCACAGATACAAACTACCAGTGAAGGTCAAGTCTCCCAGCTTTGGAGGATGGGAGGATGATGAAGATCCTTTGACCTATCTAGAGAAATATGAAGAATTTCTGGCTCTTCATCCTTTAACACATGAAGGGTTGTTGGTAACTATGAATACTCTTCTATGGGGCACATCCAAAGACTGGTGGCATATAATTGGTACCATTGGAAAGAAAACACTGAAGTTTGTAGAAATATTAAAATAATGTAGGAGAATATAACACAATAGATATGGTAGGAGAAAATCCAAAGAAAAATCAACCAGAATCTTTTTTGAGAGCGACCATCCTCTTAAAAATGAAAGAGCAAGGTCATATAGAAAATTAGCTCCCTGGATGCAATTCATATGGCTTCCACAGGGTGTCAGCAGTCTATGTTCAAGGTTTAAGGCTTGTAACTTCAAAAACGAATAAGAAATATCAGTTTTAGTAGAAGGACAGAGTCTTGGAAATTCGTGTTTGCGAGCGCCATGAAGACATCACGCAACTGCTAAAATCGGTTTCCTATTGAACATACTTCTTTCCAAAATAAATATTATAGTTTGATTACATTTTAGGGTATCTGAAGAGTAAATAGAAATGTATTTTTACTTGTTGAAACAAATTTAGGAGTAGATTTACGGATTCCTTTCTCTGCAAGTTGAACGAGTAGATTACTCAAATCGATGGCGCCTACTAAACTGACTTTAGGATTTTATCTAACAAAACGACACTACATGTTATAGCTGGGACCCTTTGGATGACAAATCAGAGGAAGATTATCAACAATTAAGTGAATATTTAATCGTTATATGTGAATGTATGAAACCTGTGCCGGTGGAAAAATATTTTGATGTGGGGCGCCGCCCTCAAACAATTGCATGGCATGTTTTTGCTGTAATAGCTACTGTAAATCGGACAGTGCAGTTATATTAACAAGACTTTAAGCTTTCAGCTGATATAAGAAGCTTATATGTACATAATGTTTAAAATCCATAATATTTATGGTTATTTATTTGAATTGCTCGCCCTCCAGTTTCACCGGAAGTTGTCCCACCCTTCTTTCCGGAGAGATGTTTATTCTTTTTGGCGTGATGCACTGAGAATCCAGGTGGCGGTACCGACTCCGACAGTATATCCCGATAGAGCCATGTATCCGTGAAACAGAGTATGTTACAATCCCTGATGTCTCRCTGGAAAGCAACCCTTGCCCTGATCTCGTCAACTTTGTTATCTAGGGACTGGACATTAGCAAGTAATACACTCATAAGCGGTGGGGGGTGTGCAAGCCTCCTAAGTCTGACTTAATCAATTTTAGAACATAACAAAATCAGGGGGTCTGAATACTTTCCGAATGCACTGTATGGGTGGTCCTGGGAATCAAGCTGTCACGCCCTGACCTTAGTTATCTATGTTCTCTTTATTATTTTGGTTAGGTCAGGGTGTGACTAGGGTGGGTATGCTAGTTTTGTCTTGTCTAGGGTTTTTGTATATCTAGGGGATTTGTAGGTCTAGGTATATATATGTCTATGGTGGTCTGATATGGTTCCCAATCAGAGGCAGCTGTTTATRGTTGTCTCTGATTGGGGACCATATTTAGGTAGCCATTTCCCTTGGGTTTTTGTGYGTTCTATGTCTATGTGTAGTTGCCTGTTAGCACTCATTTGTATAGCTTCACGGTTCATTTTGTTATTTTGTTAGTTTTGTTTAGTGTTAATTCTTAGAATAAATAAGAATTTACGCATACCACACGTCTCCTCCTTTTGACGGCCGTGACACAAACCCATTATCCTGGCATTGCAAGCGCCATGCTCTACCAACAGAGGACCAAAATGCTTCAAGCACCTGGTGGAAAGGTGCTATATAAATCCAATCCACTGTTCTTGTTATTAACTAACTGTTAGGGCATGTCAGGACTTTGTGGTTCCATGTTCTGATTGGGAGCTATTCCATGAGAAGATGCACCTGACAATTTTAATCCTCTCCCTCTACTTCAGCTAGCCTAAACCATGCCCTTTTATTTATCTTTATTATAATAAGGTATAAAAACAAATGAGCAAGTATACTTCAGTCTCATAAAAAATGTGCTGGACTGGAATGCCACACCAATCCACAGTACAGTAGGGTGCCTGTATACCCTTCAATACATTACACTAAAGGCTGTCTCTTATACACATCTAGATGTGTATAAGAGACAGGTCCTTGGGTATGTGTGTGTCTCAGTTTCTCGTGATATGCAGTACCAGGCACCACTTTTCTTATCAGTCTTTATGAAAAAGCCTGTGTCAGCCATCTGTCTCTGGGTGTGTGTGGGTCTCCGTATCTGCTATGAGTTTGTGAGAAACCCTGTTTGGAAAGAAGTTAGTTATAACAATGTATTAGCAAATATGCTTGTGTTATAATAAATGATATTTATTACAAATGTTCCCAAGACTAGATAAAAGTCTTGAACTTGACTCAAATATATCTGTTCTGACACAAACCTGTCTTCTCTTATTGGAGTGTCTGTGCAGAAAATGCACAGTATTGCATCCTAATGAGTGATGAGGGGACAAAGAAACGGGACAGAAAGCCAAGTAACACAAACGCGTACAACACTTTGCCCTTGAACTGAAGGTAATATGTTTAAAGATTTCCAAATGATTTTTCAATTGATTTGGTTGGTGATATTTGTTTGTCACACTTCTGTTTTTACTTTCATTTCCTCTGCAAATGAGTCCTTAACTTTCTATTCCTTTAGTTACATTTTCAGTCAGAACCTCAAACCTCATGTGACAGACCCTACTTTTGAATTGATCAACCCTGATCCACTTTCATTTCTTCCATTGTGTGGTCTATAACCTACATGTTTTTAAGATTCTGTTTCTCTCAGTTATGTTTAGTGTCATGAGCCTGTTTCACAACTTCTTGCAAAAAATAGCAGGCTTTGTCTGTGTTGCTGCTATTTGTTATTGTTTGAATCCGGGAAAACGATCTGGATCCCAGTCAGAGGAACACCTGAGAAGAATGTTCCAAGTGTCAGAACATGTCACTACGTGTGTTATCCTAACAAAACACACTCTAAAGGTCAGGTGAAATAAGATGGTAGTGCAGGTCTTTGTGGTTGAATCTGTGTTTGAAATTCACTGCTCGACTGAGAATTATCTGTAAGGTCCCTATGTCTGGGGTAAAGAGATGAGGTAGTCAATCAAAAGTCATGTTAAAKACTTTTTTGCACACAGTGAGTCCATGCAACTTATATAGTACCACAGTATGAGTCATAATATCCATAAAACTTAGCGGTCAAACAGGAAAATGGTTCCAATTGTTTTTCCACCATTCATTTTTCCCATAGGGGATTTTAGAAACACTTAAAATAATGGCTGTGTTTCATGACGTTTTGTGGCATGACGTTTTGATAACCATGTAAATCTCTCTAGGACAAGGTGACTTTTATAAATGTATTTGCCTGTGTTTACCCTCCCCATATGAAATGCTAAATAGCGGCTATCATACAGAACTGCAAATGCCATGATGATCTAGACTAGTGTAAGAAATTGTATAAGATACTGGTAACTTGTTTTAACCACTTCTCAACATAAGCTATTCTTGGCACAACATGCACCCATCCCCACTACTTTGTCAGACCCACACACACATCCCCTCCCCCATGAATAGGGCCTGTGAAAACAAACYCACATGCAGGATGCCTTAGGATGTGACTAGGACAAAGAACTGTGTGAAAAGCCAATGGAATGTCGACATCAGGCCGAACAGGACTACCCACGACCCAGATCGACCAATCGGAAGGCCAGACGACAAGATCAACCTASTTTGCTTGTTGCCTATATAATCTGTATGTACTGTTTAGAGGGGCCTCTTCTCCGACGATTCCATAAGAATCAGACAGAAAGGGGCCGTGCACGCTTTTGCCTGATATCTTTACACTTGAATAAAACGGCCTTATTATAAAATTATCCACCTCGTCCTATGTCTCCACTTGTTCTCCTGTCTCAAGTAAACGTTTTATCAACACTAGACTACAGAATCGAGGCAAACTAGCATTTTCAAATCTCAGAGTAAAAAAAGCTGAATATATTGATAAAAGTCACCTTGTCCTAGAGTTTTACATGGTTATCAAAACATCATGTAAGCGTACACGAAACAAAGCCCTTATTTTAAGTGTTTCTAAAATCCCCTTTGGGAAAAATGTATGGTGGAAAGACAATTGGAACCATTTCCCTGTTTGACTGCTTGGTTTAATGGATATTACGACACCTTGTAACGTTAGGAGAATGATGGGTGTGGAGTCAGGCGCAGAGAGCAGAAGTTTCACGGGAAAATAACGCTTTAATGTCCACAGTAAACAGGAAAAGGTACAAAAATGGGTGAAGCCAAAACACAGGCGCAAACACAACCCAAAGACCACTGTTACATAAACCGGACAGCGAAAACCCAAAATCAACAATACACCTCCTACGTACAATAACAACAAGCCCGCACAAACACAAGCGGGCTAAACGAACTTGAATAGTACCCACCCCAAAAACCCAACAAGGAACAGGTGAAACCAATTAGACAAAAACAAACGAAAAGGAAAAAGGGATCGGTGGCAGCTAGTAGACCGGCGACGACGACCGCCGAGCGCCACCCGAACAGGAAGGGGAGCCACCTTCGGTGATATTCGTGACACACCTCCACTGTGGGGCTCTATTATGTGACTTGTTAAGCAAATCATTACTACTAAACTTATTTAGGCTTGCCAATAAGAAAGGGGTTGAATACTTATTTCAGCTTTTCACTTAATTAAAAAAATGTCTAAATACATTATTCCACTTTGACATGGGGTATTGTGTGTGACAAAAAAATCTACATTTAATCAATTGTAAGGTACATGTGATATGATCCTTGACTAGTGTCAGAACAGAAATTACAAGATTATGTTATACTGTTATTGCATCAAATGGTTGTTTTATGCAACAGAATAGTTTTTTTTTTAGAACACTCTCACCTGAGATTTAACACTGACAGTGTATTTACGATGGATTGGTGATATAGGACAACATTCCATTCCATGATTAGTGTCTGTGTGCCTGTTTGTAGGTAACAGGGAGAACCAATCTCCAGTTTCTTTAAAGAAAGGATTTAGTATTCTAGGTTGCATTGGTCTTTTTTTTTACAAGCAAGCAGTAAATGAACAGATATTTGGCACCATGTAAATCTTGATGTCTGTTGCATGAGAGCAAAATATACCTTTTGTATACATTTTCTCATCTGTGATTGTTCATGAACATCCAAGAGGATGGACTTTGCTATAAAATGCTGTGGCATAGTCCTGTTGGTTGGGCTGTCAACAAACCACCTACGGGGGGGGGGGGGGCTCATTGTAAAGCTCCATTACTGCTGTAATTAAATAATAAAGTTTACAATAATTTTAAGTTTACAATAATTCCATGACACTAGTCTTTCAAAGCACTTCATGATGACAGAAGCGATATTCAGTTACCTTTGCTTTCTTGGGTACAGGAACAATGGTGGCCATCTTGAAGCATGTGGGGACAGCAGACTGGGATAGGGAGATAGAATATGTCCGTAAACACTCCTGCCAGTTGGTCTGTGCATGCTCTGAGGATGCAGCTAGGGATGTTTTCAGGGCKTGCCTTGCGAGGGTTAACATGTTAAAATGTCTTACTCACGTTGGCCACGGAGAAGGACACAGTCCTTGGTACCTGGCCATGTCAGTGGCACTGTGTTATCCTCAAAGCGGGCGAAAAATGTGTTTAGCTCATCCAAATATTTATATATTCTTAATTACATTTCTTTACTTTAGATTTGTGTGTATTGTTGTGAAATTATTAGATATTAACTGTTTAGATATTACTGCAATGTTGGAGGTAGAAACACAAGCATTTCGCTACACCTGCAATAACATCTGCTAAACGTGTATGTGACCAATTAACATTTGATTTGAATCTTACTGCCCCTCCTATTTCTAGTCTGTCTAATTAAAGCATTGAAAAAGTTAAGGTGGAATTCCCCCAAAAATATTCTCTTTAGGCCCTTATCATTAATCAATATTTAGGATATAAACCATTTMTATTTCTACATCATTTATTGTGTGAGAAACACAGTTTTGGTGTTTTAATGCTGCTTTTTACATGCACTGAAACCCTCAATGTGTTTTCACAACACTTTAAAAAAACACCAGTATTAAGTTTGAAAGGGGAAAGGGGGATACCTAGTCAGTTGCACAACTGAATGCATTCAACTGAAATGTGTCTCAATCAGAGAGGTGCGGGGGGCTGCCTCGACATCATCGGCGCCCGGGGTACAGTGAAGAACCACTTTGTACTTAATTTCTGTTTTAAAACACATTCTGTGCATTAAATCATTTACATTGGGTTTACATTCAAACATCCTCCAAACACCAGATCTCAGCTTAGGTGCATTACTTTGTGATTTCATTACACAATCATGGTGTTTTGAGACTTTCTATTTTTACAGTGTAGCTGCTGCAGTGGTACATGTTTTATAGCTCAATGAAAAGTAGTATATCATTAACTGAGGACCACACTGGAAATAAGTGTTTTTCATCCCCTGGATTTTCTTGTTCTTAAATAATGTTTTTTTTAAACTGTACAATGTTTTTTTACCCAAAACAAAATCCATCAATTAGGTACGCACTGCTCTTTTTCTTCACTCTTGTCCAAATGCTCTATACATCATGGGTACTCCCACAACGACTCTCAGCATCAGCCCATATGTATCAGTGGAGGAGGGAGGCACAAGATCAAAATTTCCCACACACCTGGTGGAGCAGTGAATGGTTTGATGGCTGAACGACAGGGCTAGGCCTACAGTATACTCTATAATATCTAAACTCAGCAAGAAAAGAAACGTCCCTTTGTCAGGACTTCACAGATCTTCATTGTAAAGGGTTTAAACACCGTTTCCCATGCTTGTTCAATGAACCATAAACAATTAATGAGCATGCACCTGTGGAACGGTCGTTAAGACACTAACAGCTTACAGATGGTAGGCAATTAAGGTCACAGTTATGAAAACTTAGGACACTAAACAGGTCTTTCTACTGACTCTGAAAAACATAAAAAAGAAAGATGTCCAGGGTCCCTGCTCATCTGTGTGATCGTGCCTTAGGCATGCTGCAAGGAGGCATGAGGACTGCAGATGTGGCCTGGGCAATAAATTGCAATGTCCGTACTGCGAGACGCCTAAGACAGCACTACAGAGAGACAGGACGAACAGCCGATTGTCCTCACAGTGGCAGACCACGTGTAGCAACACCTGCACAGGATCGGTACATCCGAACATCACACCTGCAGGATGGCAACAACAACTGCCAGAGTTACACCAGTAACACACAATCCCTCCATCAGTGCTCAGACTGTCCGCAATAGGCTGAGAGAGGCTGAACTGAGGGCTTGTAGGCCTGTTGTAAGGCAGGTCCTCACCAGACATTACCGGCAACAACGTCGCCTATAGGCACAAACCCACTGTCGCTGCACCAAACAGGACTGGCAAAAAGTGCTCTTCACTGACGAGTCGTGGTTTTGTCTCACCAGGGGTGATGGTCGGATCCGCGTTTATCGTCGAAGGAATGAGCGTTACACCGAGGCCTGTACTCTGGAGCGGGATAGATTTGGAGGTGGAGGGTCCGTCATGGTCTGGGGTGGTGTGTCACAGCACCATCGGACTGAGCTTGTTGTCATTGCAGGCAATCTTAATGCTGTGTGTTACAGGGAAGACATCCTCCTCCCTCATGTGGTACCCTTCCTGCAGGCTCATCCTGACATGACCCACCAGCATGACAATGCCACCAGCCATACTACTCGTTCTGTGCATGATTTCCTGCAAGACAGAAATGTCAGTGTTCTGCCATGGCCAGCGAAGAGCCCGGATCTCAATCCTATTGAGCACGTCTGGGACCTGTTGGATCGGAGGGTGAGGGCTAGGGCCATTCCCCCCCAGAAATGTCCGGGAACTTGCAGGTGCCTTGGTGGAAGAGTGTGGTAAAATCTCACAGCAAGAACTGGCAAATCTGGTGCAGTCCATGAGGAGGATATGCACTGCAGTACTTAATGCAGCTGGTGGGCACACCAGATACTGTTACTTTTGATTTTGACCCCTTTGTTCAGGGACACATCATTCAATTTCTGTTAGTAACATGTCTGTGGAACTTGTTCAGTTTATGTTTCAGTTGTTGAATCTTGTTTTGATCATACAAATATTTACCCATGTTAAGTTTGCTGAAAAGAAACGTAGTTGCTGAGTTTAGTTAAAATGACAGGGAAAGGGCTTTGTTATCATTATGCAGATAGATGGGGGGGAAGGTGGAGATAAAGGGTTGTATGTTTCTCTCTCTATTTCATTCTTCCATAGGGTGGAGCTACATAATCTATGTTTGATTGAAGACTTTTCATCTATTCCACAACCAGTGAAGGCCATCCGTTCTGCAGAGATGTTTAATTTCCCCCTGCTTTGACAATGGCAAAAGTAATGTTCTGACAGCCTGAGTGACAGTTTAGCAGTTCAATTTCAAATCACATTTCTCAATATAAAAGCCCAGACAGGCTAGGGTTTCATCCCAAATGGTACCCTATTCCCTATATAGTGCACTACTTTTGACCAGCAATTGGGAATTGCAAAATGWTGATTTTGATGAGTGCTTGGGGTTATTGCCTTGCTGGAAGTTCCACTTGCGGCCAAGTTTCAGCTTCCTGATGTGACAGAAGGGATACAAACCCTGAGTTTACCGCAGAAGAAACCAACGTCTTAACATTATACCAAGAGGAAATTCCCTCTTGGGCCGAGGCCAGACATTGATTTTGAAGTTGCAGGCGGGGCTACTCCTTCATGTGACCATGAGCAACCATTCTTCGGCTCATGTCCGCTATACTGGCAGAGGCAAACAGGTTTTTGGCTAAATACTCTACATTAGAAATGTGTTATAAACATTATGCTGACCATGCTATCATGAGACAGACTTCTTCTTCTTCGAAGCAATTTGATATATTGTCTTGGTGTTTGAGTAAGAGGAAGGACTCCTAATGATTCCTTATTTCTGCGTGTTAGAAAGACATGTTTGACCTATGGTATGGCGTAAATCTATATCAAATCAAACTTTAGTCATAGATCACAAGTTAATGCATTTGAAAGTTCTTAAAACAAAAAGTAAAATAATAAATACATATATAAAAATGACAAAGATATGATAGATGATCTAGACAAAATAAAATGGTAAGATGAAACTGAATAGGGCAAGAAAACAACAGTGAAACCAGAGAGACTGTTACGTCCGTCGTCGGAATGAAACCAAAGCGCAGCGTGGAAAGTGTTCATCGTACTTTATTTGAAGGAACACCAAAAACAACAAAGGGAAAAAAACGAACGTAAAGTACTGCAGGGCTATACAGCTAKTGTGCAAAAACAACATCCCACAAATTAGGGTGGGAAACAGGCTGCCTAAGTATGATTCCCAATCAGAGATAACGATAGACAGCTGCCTCTGATTGGGAATCATACCCGGCCAACAAAGAAATAGAAAACTAGAATGCCCACCCAAATCACACCCTGACCTAACCAAATAGAGAAATAAACAGGCTCTCTAAGGTCAGGGCGTCACAGAGACTGATGGAAGTAAAATAAATAAGTCAAATAAAATGATATCAGGAAGATAAAGTAGCACATTAAAATCACCCTAAGTACTACTGTCTCTGAGGACCTCAGAAAAGCCTGGTCTCGTAGACTAGACATAACATAGTAAACGTAAATCAAGTATACCAAATTAGTATGATATGTTACGTTTTGTATGGTTACATAAGACAGAGATGGTTATGTCTTGGAAATTCTTACACAGGGACACTCAAAGTCAATCTTAAATGAATCATTGTTTATTTGTCAGCATGCTGGAGAGGTTCCAACCAACTCAATGCATCATAGTACACATGTCAATCAGGAGCTCTGCCTGGGCAGTCCCAACAGTTGTCTTATATACGGCTATACGCAGACAAGTTATATTTGCATGATGTAGCATAATTAATCATTAATGTTTTGTTTAATTCATGTGACAGACCAATACTGGTTCATAATGCGTGACAGACCAATACCTCACGAGGTTTCTTCTCTCTAAGCTGAGACCTTGAAACTGAGATATCTTTCAAAACAAGGACTGGGCGTACTGCCACATTTCAGCTACTGATAGTGAGGATTTGTACAGTCAACCACTTGCATGAACACATAAATTGGTTTATAGAACAGCACATGAATTGAACACAGAAATTAGTTATAAGAAAAGCACAAACATTAAATGTCCATTACATTCCATCCTCATCACTTGTGTGACAATAATCATTACATTTTAATGTAAGCATTTAGATTTTAGCTTCTATATCAAAATATTCTATACTCCTATTAAAGTAATGGAAATCAACACAGAAAAAAAAGACACTTCATAATTTCAAACCCTTCATTCTGGGTTGTGCAATCCAATGGGTATGGTAATACTATAATCCATAATAAAGGTTATACTTCTATTAATGGGAGTGAGTGTCAAAAATACACACACATACCAAGGGATCTGTAGATTCAGAGATTAATAAATCTCTCAATGTTAACCACTGTTTCCATATTTKTTACCAAATCGGGTTGCATTGACCTATGTTTTTCACTAACTGTCCCTGGACATCAACCTAGTCAAAATATATAACCCTGTTGTTTAACCTTCAAAAGGTTGGTGCTTGCTCATCAGCTCAGTGTTCCACATAATGTAAACAGGTTAAGGATTTAGATGACCTTACCCTCAACTTGTTAAGGCACATGGAGCTATGGTGTTGTATCGTTGAATGTCATCTTCCAATTACTTCCACAAAAAACAGTAATCACACTTATCTACAACACTCGTAGGTACAGTACCCATTTGCCCTTTTTAAAGGTAGGAAAATATAATATAGCATTCCTACGTGTGGCCTACCTTCAGATATGTTAATTTGAAAGATCATACTCTACACATGCTGGTGCACAAACAGGCTATCAGTCACTTCTGTATTTTTATTGATGTAAAGAGTGAGTTACTCTGTAATCTTCGATAATAATATATTACTTTCCTTTGAGGTTAGTCATTTGATAAATATACGTATACTTCACCATCAAGGTAACACCAATAGCATTAGASCAATATCAAATATCCCCTCTGATCAGTTCCTTGCTCATCTCTAATGAGCCATATACAATATGCAGTTTATATCATAAATTTATTCATAACTGAATACTGGCATCCACAGAATAATAGAGTATCAAACAAAAAAATATATCTTCTACTCACCTGGCAACTTGAGAGTAATGACACTGGTTGTTTCAAAGAGCCACACCGCATCAAACTGCAACACCACAGGTTGAGGGAATTATACAGCATTAGACAGTAGCAAAGCCAATCATCAAACAGACTGGAGGAAACCTTGCACCATCCCTACGGTGGAGCATGGTGGTGGCAGCATCAACATTGTTTTAATTTAAAGAAGGTGTAACTGTCTCTGTCAATCAGGGTTGGGGTCAATTCCATTTAAATTCAAGAAGTACACTGAAAATCCAAATCCAATTATCTTCAAGGCTTTTCAATGAGGAAAATGTGGAATTGGAATTGGTGTACTTTCTGAATATAGTGGAATTAAAATGGAATTGACCCCAACCCTGCTGTTAATAAGACAGCATAACTGGGATACACATTTACATAATCTAGTCATTCTGTTTTGTATCCTCACCAAACATGAAATAAACTTAACTATGCTTCAATTTCTTAATAGAAATCCTGTTCTACATTAGCATTGGAAACATAAAAATCAACTGCACGAAAGGAAACACGTGAAACTTTATAGAAAGAAACAGGATCACTCACCTATCTACAGAGTATGTCCACAGAATGAGACTGGTCAGCAAATGACCATGCAAATACCATGTACTGATGCGATAATAACAATTTCACAAGCAGAATGCAGAAGTTGAGACTGAAGGTTGACAGGGAAGGTCATCTAACTTTTCTATGTAAGCAGGGAATAGATTTCACGATTTAGAGACATTCAATATGTTGACGAGATGATGATAATAATAATAACAATATTGATAATAATTTGTTGGGTGCTTGTCTTTGTCCTATATCCCCTCTGACCTCTGCAGTATTTCCGTGTTCATCTGTTATGAAAAGTAGTACATAGTTCATATGTCAATAATTAATCAATAACTCAGTACTGACATCCACAGCATGATAGATCAGAATAAACAGGGTAAGTGTCTACCTGATGAATGTCTTTAATACATCTAGCAATTCTTTCTTCATTTAAAAATGTTTATTTGACCACAAGCTATTTCAACAAGCAATTTGGGACATACCAACCATACCCTAAACATAAGATATGATCAGTAACACATTTACACACATCCTCCATAAGACTAGCATGAGTGATGATGCATACCAAACTTCATTTGTAAAGTATGTTACATTTTAATGATATCTTATGGAGATAGAGAGAACCCAGAGAGAACATGTCCAAAATGACTTCCTTCTGAGTGTGAAAAAGATACATTTTTAGGATGATTCTGATATCGGAATATTTCATTATCTGGCCACTACTAGTAAAACGTTAAATGCTAATAAATTAGTTATAATGCCACTTATAATGCCAAATGAATTACAAGTAACTACTTTAACTATTCCTAGTAAATCAGACTTTGTAGTAAATTAGAAAAACAGTATATTGGCTTAGAGTGAGCAGTCCAGCTCAGAAGCAGTTCAGGGGTCGATGGTAGAGATCCTTCTGGCGATGTCACTCATTTGGAGCTACAGTTCTCATCTGGGAGATATGCGAGAAAAAACAACAACAACGTTAGTGGAGGTGTGTCACTGAATTCACATTTAGAATATGTTTGTCTCTATGGTCAAACTTGAACTTGTTGCAAATTATTTCATTAGATTGTGAGGTGTATATAACTCTTGATGTTCATATATTAGCAGAGATAAATTAGTGACATCAAAAGATGTCCTACTTTACCTGCACCACTACTGGTGTGGTCTGGCCAGGACAGTGTAAACAACATTGGCAGCATCCTTTGGCTCTTTATCGCCATCCAGTGGTACATTTGTAACTTGAATCTGGTCCAGACTGGGAAGAAAAGAGGAATGAGCATACATTTGAAGTGGAAGTTTACATATACTTACATTGGAGTCATTAAAACTTGTTTTTCAACCACTCCACAAATTTCTTGTTAACAAACTATAGTTTTGGCAAGTCAGTTAGGACAACTACTTTGTGCATGACACAAGTAATTTATCCATTAATTGTTTACAGACAGATTATTTCACATATATTTCACTGTATCACAATCCAAGTGGGTCAGAAGTTTACATACACTAAGTTGATTGTGCCTTTAAACAGCTTGGAAAATTCCAGAAATTATGTCATGGTTTAGAAGCTTCTGATAGGCTAATTGACATAATTTGAGTCATTTGGAGATGTACCTGTGGATGTATTTCAAGGCTACCACTCAGTGCCTCTTTGCTTGACATCATGGGAAAATCAAAAGAAATCAGCCTGGTTCAATCTTGGGAGCAATTTCCAAATGCCTAAAGTTACCACATTCATCTGTACAAACAATAATAGCAAGTATAAAACCATGGACCACGCAGCCGTCATACGCTAAGGAAGGAGACGCTTCTGTTTCCTAGAGATGAAGGCACTTTGGTGCGAAAAGTGCAAACAAATCCAGAACAACAGCAAAGGTCACAGTTAACCGAGTCTATATCGACATAACCTGAAAGGCCGCTCTGCAAGGAAGAAGCCACTGCTCCAAAACCGCCATTAAAAAAGCCAGACTACGGTTTGCAACTGCACATGGGGACAAAGATCTTACTTTTTGGAGAAATGTCCTCTGGTCTGATGAAACAAAATAGAACTGTTTGGCCATAATGGCCATCGTTATGTTTGGAGGAAAAGGGGGAGGCTTTCAAGCTGAAGAACACCATCTAAACCGTGAGCATGGGGTGTAGCATCATGTTGTGGGGTTGCTTTGCTGCAGGAGGGACTGGTGCACTTCACAAATAGATGGCATCATGAGGTAGGAAAATTATGTGGATATATCGAAACAACATCTCAAGACATCAGTCAGGAGTAAAAGCTTGGTCGCAAAGGGGTCTTCCAAATGGACAATGACCCCAAGCATACTTCCAAAGTTGTGGCCAAAATGGCTTAAGGACAACAAAGTCAAGGTATTGGAGTGGCCATCACAAAGCCCTGACCTCAATCCTATAGACAATTTGTGGGCAGAACTGAAAAAGTGTGTGCGAGTAAGGAGGTCTACAACCTGACTCAGTTACATCAGCTCTGTCAGGAGAAATGGGCCCAAATTACGAGCAATTATTGTGGGAAGCTTGTGGAAGGCTACCCAAAACGTTTGACCCGAGTTAAACAATTTAAAGGCAATGCTACCAAATACTAATTGAGTGTATGTTAACTTCTGACCCACTGGGAATGTGATGAAATAAATTAAACCTGAAATAAATAATTTTCTCTATTATTATTCTGACATTTCACATTCTTAAAATAAAGTGGTGATCCTTACTGACCTAAGACAGGGAATCTATACTCTGATTAAATGTCAGYAATTGTGAAAAACTGAGTTTAAATGTATTTGGCTTAGGTGTATGTAAACTTCTGACTTCAACTGTAGGTAATGCAATGTGCCACTGGTCTGTATGTTAGAAAGAGGAAGAGAGAAGGATACGACTGAGAGAGGAGATGCATGAGCAGGAAGGGAGAGGGTAGGAAGAGAAAGAGGGAGGAGAGAGTATAAGGGAGCGGAGAGAAGGAGAAAGGTGAGTAGAAAGGGGAGAGAGGGGGAAAGAAGAAGAGAAAAGAGGAAGATCAAGGGGAGAGGGTAGGAGGAGAAAGAGGATGATAAGGAAGGGGAGGAGGAAGTGAGAGATGGTAGATGGTTGGTTACCTTGGGATCCTGGAGTAATGCACGGTGATATAGTTGAGGATGCTGTCTGCCTCTGTGCAGGGTGGAGCATCCTTCAGGGGTACGATGGAGGGATGGGCACTCTCATACACCTCCTCTGGCTCCTCCTATTAAACCAGAGAAAATAGGGGGATTCCCATGAGAGGACTGAAGAAGGGTTGATGTCACTTCAATAGAGAGAGCCCAAACCTGGGTTTAAAATGTGGCCGAATGATAGGGTTGTAACTACCCCTGATGTATTTACATGGTAGGTGCAGTGTCATTAAAGTGTAGGTACATATTGTTACCTTRGATCTTTCAAAAGAAGATGGGAATCCAATCATGAGGAATTCTAATGGCATGACCTGATTATTACAAGTGGACCATGGTGTTTCCCCCTAGTGGTGCAGAGTYGGAGTTGTTGTTTAACCTACCGGGATGTCGGACATCTTGCCAGTCCTCAGCTGAAGGGTCTGCTGGACTGACTCGTAGAACAGGGTGTCAGCTGTCACCGATGGCCTCTGTTATTCCATATAAATACAACCAACGACAATTATTTGTTAATTATTTTTCTATATATTATTTCATCACATAATGGCTAGGCTATATTGATGCCAATGCTTGGAAGAGGAAGAGTCAAGTACCTTCTTGTTTTCCTCTGGATATTCCATGTCTACTCTGTGCATGTTTTTGCTGTGAAGAAGGCAGATAGATACAACATATTGATTRCCACAATCAAATGAAGTGTCTKGTAACACTGATTCMGGCCAATGTTCCTGAGGTCCCCTGCCTTCCATAGACCATCATAGTGTTGAAAGGTGTAGTGCGTCACCTGATCATGATGGCCACAGTGAGAGTGATGAGACCAGCAGACACGCCCACAGCTGAGGCCAGGGCGATAACCTTCAGTCTGCCTGCCAATCAGAGAGCAACAACTGGTTCAGTCTGAGTAAATCTGACAGTAGTCACCATCATAGAGGGGAGAATGGGGATGTTTGGGGCAATGACAGTGAGAGTGAAGGAGAGGAAAGAGAAGGCCAAGAAGGATGAGAAGGAAAGAGGGACAGAAAGATTGACAGACATAYACAGGAAGACAGACAGAGRAAAATATCCAGCTTTTGTCAGCTCCAWMAATCAATTATCAAATCTCTAGKCTTCTGTTATCTGATATCAAAGTTCAGCTCTTCTTCCCCTTTTACAGTTAGTGAAAGTTATCCATATATGACTCACAGGTCAGAGAWTTGAAAGCAGAAAGACTCWGGGAMKGTGAGTGGMCYGACTGAGGGGCATACAGTGACACATTTAGACAGGGTGTCTTGCCAAACATGTCTGTGAGACAGACATTACATTTACAGTAGTGATTAAATAAGAAACACKCAGYCAGAAGCCATSTGGGTCACTGAGTTRAGACTCCCCACCTCCTACTCTAACCTTCCTCCATCCTGCCCAGTCCACTGACCTCTGACCCTGACAGTGAGGACAGGCGAGCTGTGGACGCCGATACGGTTGCGTGCCTCGCAGTAGTACTGGCCGCTCTCCCCGGGGCTGACCTCAGCGAAGGTGTAGCTGGGGCCCGATCGCGTTACCCAGGCGTCAGCCGCATTGATCCTGAACCACGTGTAGTTGTCCACCGCCGGGTTGGCCTGGCTGCTGCAGGTCAGAGTCAGAGGACGGCCCGCGTCGATCACACTGGAGGGCTGCGCAAACACAGACGTGTTCTTAGGGGCATCTGGGAGAGAGGGGAGAAGAAGAGAGGTGGGGGGGGCATGCAGAGAGAGAGGGATAGGGGAGAGGATAAAAAAGATGGTGGCATGGAGGGGGCACAGACGGGGAGTGAAAGAGAGAAAGGATAATAGGATAGACAGACAGGCAGCCAAGGGCAGAGAGAGGAGTGAGAGAGAGAGGAGAAGGAGGGAAGGGGGGAGTAGACCGACAGGCAGCCAAGGGCAAAGAGAGGAGAGAGAGAGAGAGAAGAGAAGGGGAAAAGGGGGGAGTAGACCAACAGGGAGTCAAGGTGATGGAGGAGAGAGAGAGAGGGAGAGAAACAAGGAAAGTTAAACAAATATTTAGAGAGATGAGAGGGGGCGAGAGGGATCGAGAGAGAAAGATAGAGAGACACTGACAGAGACAGGTAGATTGATTGGTTCCTCCACAGAGCAGAAAGGAGTTTAGGTGTCGTTTTGCAGACAGAGGAACCTGAGCAGCACACTGGATCCACACACACTCCTGCTCACCTTAACACACTCCTGAGGTTGGACATACACTGAGTGGACAGAACATGACATATACTGACCAGGTGAATCCTAGGATCCCTTATTGATGTCACCTGTTAAATCCACTTCAATCAGTGTTGATGAAGCGGTGGAGGCAGGTTAAATAAGGATTTTTAAGGCTTGAGACAATTGATACATGGATTGTGTATGTGTGCCACTCAGAGGGTGAATGGTCAAGACAAAATATTTAAGTGCCTTTGAACAGTGTACGGTAGTAGGTGCCAGGCGCACCAGTTTGGGTGTGTCAAGAACTGCAGCGCTGCTGGGTTATTCATGCTCAACAATTTCCCGTGTGTATCAAGCATGGTCCACCACCCAAAGAACTTGACACAACTGTGGGAAGCACTGGAGTCAACATAGGCCAGCATCCCTYTGGAATGGTTTTGACACCTTYTAGAGTCCATGGCCTGACAAATTGATTCTGTTCTGAAGGAAGGTGTTCCTAATGTTTTGTACACTCAGTGTACACCTTAACTCTCTCTTGGAATAGAAGAGCTTGCAAAATGACCACAGTATTTTCATCAATTTACAGTGTGCGGTCAGGAACCATTATCAGATTTCCTCTGACAGTTTCATAACATTATCAGCTAAAGTGTTATATCTGCACAATCCAGGCAACAAGTCAGAACAGTGGACAGCCAGCCATTATTTGAACATTACTTATACAGAAGACTATTGTACATTGTTGTTCTACTTACAGAGAATGGCGAGGGTGAAAACAGAGGAGCTCCCCTGTCCGTGTTGGTTCCAGGCCGTGCAGTAGTACTGTCCTCCGTTCTGTGAGCGGACGCTGGAGAAGGAGAGGTTCTGTGTTGACCCTTTGGCCCAGGTCTGACCCCCCATGATCTTGAACCAGGCATAGCGGTCCACTGGGGGGTGGGCCTTGCTGCTGCAGGTCAGGTTGACAGAGTAGCCTTCCTTGATGTCTCCTGTTGAACTAACCAACACCTTGGTGCTCTTTGGAGAGTCTGGACAACAAAACAATACATTATTGTTATGATGTACTCGTTTGGCAGAGTAGTAACGTAGATTGCAGGTATGAAAAGTAGAGTTATGCAGTGACAATTTAAGAAGTCAAAATGGCCTTGTGGACATTGTGGAAAATGTACTGTAACTTCCTGCTGTAGGCCTTGTGACTAATGATGCCCCCATAGTTGCCAAAATAAACATATTACCCAATCATGATTGACCCAGACTACCCTCACAGACAGTGTCATGAACTACTGGCAGTTTGGCACTTGGTCATGTGAAAGATGAATAGATGTTAAATCTTTACAACAGTAATATACTTTTTTTCCCTATAGAAGGCAATAACTTAATATGACCATATCAGACTCACTAGTTATACACTAATTGTTGTATTGACCATAGAACTAGACTTCCAATTCCATGGTATCAACTGCTTCCAAAACCGTACTGCAAGCAATGTGTGTCAAATACACCAAATACGCACTGATAATGTATAGACATGTATAGATACCAACAGCCAGGCCCTTACATGTGACGTTGAGCAGGACAGGTTTGGACCTCTCTGTACCAAGTGGGTTGCGTGCCACACAGAAGTACTCTCCCCGGTCGGTGTGGGACACCCTCTTCAGGTGGAGCTGGGGTCTGAAGCTGTCTGGAATGCTGCCACTCTCCCTGTCCTTAAACCAGGCATAGCTCTCCACCACCGGAGCCCCACTGCTGCTGCAGGTCATAGTCACAGAGACCCCCTCCACTACCACACCCATGGGACTCACCTCAATCACTGTGGAACGAGGAGCATCTAGGGGATGTTGGGGAGAGCGAAGGAGAGAGTTACTACACTGTTGGAGCTAGAAACACAAGCATTTAGCTATTCCCGCAATAACATTTGCTAAACATGTGTATGTGACCAATAAAATGGGATTTGATTTGACAGGTAAAGATAATGAAAAGAAGAAAATGAAATAGGAAGATGGAAAGGGGAGAGAGAGAGAGACGGGGGATAGAAAGTAAATACTCACTGAAACCTATAAGGTCATGAAAATTCAAATGTCAATCACACATAAACACTACTCACGTCCCAGAGCCAAGGCCAGCGGTGGAGACTGAACATTCTGTGGGGGGATTGGGCGACAGGTGTAGGTACCAGCGTGCTGCCTGTCAAAGTTGTAGATGGTCAGCCACTTCTCAGGTGATCCCAGGTTGATGCCGTTCCTGTAGAGAGCAAGACTCCTCCCTTCTGCAGCACAGCCTCTGGCCATACAGCCCAGGTACACTGTCTCTCCTGACCCAAACATGTTGGCTGTCCTCGCAGGATGGACCTGAACCTGAAGCTCTGGGAGCAACACAGACAGAGAGAATTCTGGAACAACATTCAACGAATATAACTCTGCTTTGTTTACCTAACATTATATTCCTCTGTGCTATGACGTAAGGCGTTGATATAGCCTGAACAGCTGTGTGTATTAGACACTGTTACTGTATGTGTATGTCCTGGAATAATTGTGGCTCGGAGAACCATGTATCACAGTGAACATGGTAATTGTCAATGGAAATGCTCCACAACATGCTACAATGAATACATTTCAAGCACAGATTAACATGGGACTTATAGAGATGTAATCAAATGAACCAAAATTACAAAAGTTGTTTTGATATGCAGGATAGATGACTGACCTGTGACAAAGAGCGAGATGGTGTCCGGGGAGGTCCATCGTCCCTGTGGGTGGTCTGTCTCAAACCTGAAGTGGTACTGTCCAGCATCGCCAAGCTTCACGTTGGTGATCTGAATCCCACAGCTTTTATGGCTGCCTGTATACTTTGTCCTTCCTCTATAAGACATGCTAACCAAGCTGGAGTCAGAGTGGTGGGCAAACTCCCTCCGGCCAGAGACCCTGAACCACATCACCCTCCTGACAGTGTGTCCTGATGGGTAGTCATACCAACAAGGGAGAGTGACAGTGGTCCCAGCCCAGACACAGATCTCTCTCCGGGTGAAGGACACAGTCCACTTGCTACCCCCAGAGCCTGGAAGAAAACACAAACATTACTGATGAAGCCAATAATGTGTGCAGGGTGTCCTCATATGCTGCCTGCTGCTGACTGTCTGTCTCACAGATCAATACCATATAAATAATCTGTACGCAATGCAAGGACACCTGGGTAACTTTAGAAGTATAAGCACAGAACAGAATGATTTTAGAACATAGGCTATAGGCTACTGAAGTGGCATTTCATAAAATGCCGGTAACTAAGGTGCAATAAGTTGTATTATGCAGTTACCTGGTAAAGCGGTGAGGATGGCGCCCAATGCAAACGCAACTGTTAACATGTCTCCGCACAAGCCCTACAAAGTCAAATTCAACCAGAGAGTGAAAATTGATATGAGTGAACAGAAGGAACGAAAGCAACGATCAGCATCAACATCATCATGACCAATAGATCACCGAAGACCCACCTCGCCAGGTGTCCTTGTCCTCTTTTCTCACAGAGTAGCCAGGAAAGTCAGTTTGCGCGCCGGGCAATCGGTGTCTTTTATTATGAGGACGCAGGTTGCGGAATTTGTTTGTGAGGCTGACCCAACCTAGGATAAGATAGAAGAGGAGGCGGGGACGGGTCAGTCTTGAGTCTCTAGCCATCACCTCTAACCATGTCGAATCATGCTCCTGCCGAGCTCTCCTCCACAACCCGCCTTAGCTCCGATTATGCAACCTGGACTCATGGGTAGACGTAAGAAAGTAAATGAAAATCAGGGATGCTAAAATTAGTAAATTACGTTTGGTATGCTATGTATTAATTTGTAGTTATCCATAATCTATTTCGTATGATATGTTATGAATTCAAATTTGTTGTGGCTAAAGTTAAACTCTAACATTAGCTAGCTGGCTAACATAAGCTAGGCTAGGGGTTAGGGTTAGGGTTAAGGTTAGGGGTGTYGTGCTGCCGGAGTGCAAAGGAGAGGTGCTCCCTCACTTTTCGCAATTTGAGAATACTTGGACCTGGTAAAATTATTTATGGAAAATGCTTTCTGATAAATTCTAAATACATTTGATTGAATTCCTAGTACAATTCCATGACAAACCAAATAAATATGTACAGTACCAGTCAAAAGTTTGAACACACCTACTCATTCTAGGGTTTTTCTTTATTTTTACTATTTTCTACATTGTAGAATAATAGTGAAGACATCAAAACTATGAAATAACACATATGGAATCATGTAGTAACTAAAAAAAGAGCTAAACAAATCCACATTTTTATTTTATTTGAGATTCTTCAAAGTAGTCACCTTGCCTTGATGGCATTCGTGGCATTCTCTCAACCAGCTTCATGAGGTAGTCACCTGGAATGCATTTCAATTAACAGGTGTGCCTTATTAAACGTTCATTTGTGGAATTTCTTTCCTTCTTAATGTGTTTGATCCAATCAGTTGTGTTGTGACAAAGTAGGGGTGGTATACAGAAGATAGCCCTATTTGGTAAAAGACCAAGTCCATATTATGGCAAGAACAGCTCAAATAAGCAACGAGAAAAACAGTCCATCATTACTTTAAGACATTAAGGTCAGTCAATATGGAACATTTCAAGAACTTTGAAAGTTTCTTCAAGWGCAGTTTCAAGAACCATCAAGGGCTGTGATGAAACTGGCTCTCATGAGGACCCCCGCCAGGAAAGGAAGACCCAAAGTTACCTCTGCTGCAGAGGACAAGTTCATTAGAGTTACCAGCCGCCGATTGAAGCCCAAATAAATGCTTCACAGAGTTCAAGTAACAGACACATCTCAACATCAACTGTTAAGAGACAAGAGAGACAATATAATATAATAATACAATACAATATTTCTAGAGACAATATCTCTCTCATCATCACTCAATACCTAGGTTTACCTCCACTGTATTCACATCCTACCATACCTTTGTCTGTACATTATTCCTTGAAGCTATTTTATCGCCCCCAGAAACGTCCTTTTACTCTCTGTTCTAGACGTTCTAGACGACCAATTCTTATAGTTTTTAGCCGTACCCTTATCCTACTCCTCCTCTGTTCCTCTGGTGYTGTAGAGGTGAATCCAGGCCCTGCAGTGCCTAGCTCCACTCCTATTCCCCAGGCGCTCTCTTTTGATGACTTCTGTAACCGTAATAGCCTTGGTTTCATGCATGTTAACATTAGAAGCCTCCTCCCTAAGTTTGTTTTATTCACTGCTTTAGCACACTCTGCCAACCCGGATGTTTTAGCCGTGTCTGAATCCTGGCATAGGAAGACCACCAAAAATTATGACATTTTCATCCCTAACTACAACGTTTTCAGACAAGATAGAACGGCCAAAGGGGGCGGTGTTGCAATCTACTGCAAAGATAGTCTGCAGAGTTCTGTCCTACTATCCAGGTCTGTTCCCAAACAATTTGAACTTCTACTTTTAAAAATCCACCTCTCTAAAAACAAGTCTCTCACTGTTGCCGCCTGTTATAGACCACCCTCTGCCCCCAGCTGTGCTCTGGACACCATATGTGACCTGATTGCCCCCCCATCTATCTTCAGAGCTCGTGTTGCTAGGCGACCTAAACTGGAACATGCTTAACACCCCAGCCATCCTACAATCTAAGCTTGATGCCCTCAATCTCACACAAATTATCAATGAACCTACCAGGTACCACCCCAAAGCCGTCAACACGGCACCCTCATAGATATCATCCTAACCAACCTGCCCTCTAAATACACCTCTGCTGTTTTCAACCAAGATCTCAGCGATCACTGCCTCATTGCCTGCATCCGTAATGGGTCAGCGGTCAAACGACCTCCCCTCATCACTGTCAAACGCTCCCTGAAACACTTCAGCGAGCAGGCCTTTCTAATCGACCTGGCCGGGGTATCCTGGAAGGATATTGATCTCATCCCGTCAGTAGAGGATGCCTGGTTATTTTTTTTAAATGCCTTCCTCACCATCTTAAATTAAGCATGCCCCCTTTAGAAATTTAGAACCAGGAACAGATATAGCCCTTGGTTCTCTCCAGACCTGACTGCCTTAACCAACACAAAAACATCCTAATGGGCTTCTGCATTAGCATCGAACACCCCCGTGATATGCAACTTTTCAGGAAGCTAAAACCATATACACAGGCATTAGAAAAGCCAACTAGCTTTCAAGCAAAATTTGCTTCCTGCTACACAAACTCCAAAAATTTCGGGACACTGTAAAGTCCATGGAGAATAAGAACATCTCCTCCCTGCTGCCCACTGCACTGAAGATAGGAAACACTGTCACCACCGACAAATCCACAATAATTGAGAATTTCAATAAGCATTTTTCTACGGCTGGCCATGCTTTCCACCTGCTACCCCTACCCGGTCAACAGCACTGCACCCCCCACAGCTACTCGCCCAAACCTTCCCCATTTCTCCTTCTCCCAAATCCAGTCAGCTGATGTCTGAAAGAGCTGCAAAATCTGGACCCCTACAAATCAGCCCTAGATAATCTGGACCCTTTCTTTCAAAAATTATCTGCTGAAATTGTTGCAACTCCGATTACTAGCCTGTTCAACCTCTCCTTCGTGTCGTCTGAGATTCCCAAAGATTGGAAAGCAGCTGCGGTCATCCCCCTCTTCAAAGGGGGGACACTCTTGACCCAAACTGCTACAGACCTATATCTATCCTACCCTGCCTTTCTACGGTCTTCGAAAACCAAGTCAACAAACAGATTACAGTCCATTTCAAATCCACATACCTTCTCCGCTATGCAATCTTTTCAGAGCTGGTCATGGGTGCACCTCAGCCATGCTCCAGTCCTAAACAATATCTTAACCGCCATCGATAAGAAACAATACTGTGCAGCCGTATTCATTGACCTGGCCAAGGCTTTCGACTCTGTCAATCACCACATCCTCATCGGCAGACTCGACAGCCTTGGTTTCTCAAATGATTGCCTCGCCTGGTTCACCAACTACTTCTCTGATAGAGTTCATGTGTCAAATCGGAGGGTCTGTTGTCCGGCCTCTGGCAGTCTCTATGGGGGCCACAGGGTTCAATTCTTGGACCGACTCTCTTCTCTGTATACATCAATGATGTCGCTCTTGCTGCGTGAGTCTCTGATCCACCTCTACCCAGACGACACCATTCTGTATACTCTTCTGGCCCTTCTTTGGACACTGTGTTAACTAACCTCCAGGCAAGCTTCAATGCCATACAACTCTCCTTCCGTGGCCTCCAATTGCTCTTAAATACAAATAAAACTAAAAGCATGCTCTCAACCATCGCTGCCGCACCTGCCCGCCTGTCCAACATCACTACTCTGGACGCGCGGACTTAGAATATGTGGACAACTACAAATACCTAGATGTCTGGTTAGACTGTTAACTCTCCTTCCAGACTCACATCAAACATCTCCAATTTAAAGTTAAATCTAGAATTGGCTTCCTATTCCGCAACAAGCATCCTTCACTCATGCTGCCAAACATACCCTTGTAAAACTGACCATCCTACCAATCCTCGACTCGTTGATGTCATTTACAAAATAGCCTCCAATACCCTACTCAATAAATTGGATGCAGTCTATCACAGTGCCATCCGCTTTGTCACCAAAGCCCCATATACTACCCACCACTGCGACCTGTACACTCTCGTTGGCTGGCCCTCGCTTCATACTCGTCCCAAACCCACTGGCCAGGTCATCTACAAGACCCTGCTAGGTAAAGTTCCCCCTTATCTCAGCTCGCTGGTCACCATAGCAGCACCCACCTGTAGCACGCGCCTCCAGCAGGTATATCCTCTGGTTACCCCCAAAACCAATTCCTCCTTTGGCCGCCTCTCCTTCCAGTTCTCTGCTGCCAATGACTGGAACGAACTACAAAAATCTCTGAAACTGGAAACCCTCTGAAATCCCCCACTAGCTTTAAGCACCAGCTGTCAGAGTAGCTCATAGATTACTACACCTGTACATAGCCCATCTATAATTTAGCCCAAACAACTACCTCTTTCCCTACTGTATTTATTTATTTATTTATTTTGCTCCTTGCACCCCATTATTTCCATCTCTACTTTGCACATTCTTCCACTGCAAATCAACCATTCCAGTGTTTTACTTGCTATATTGTATTTACTTCGCCACCATGGCCTTTTTTTTGCCTTCACCTCCCTTATCTCACCTCACTTGCTCACATTGTATATAGACTTATTCTTCTACTGTATTATTGACTGTATGTTTGTTTTACTCCATGTGTAACTCTGTGTTGTTGTATGTGTCGAACTGCTTTGCTTTATCTTGGCCGGTCGCAATTGTAAATGAGAACGTGTTTCTCAACTTGCCTACCTGGTTAAATAAAGGTGAAATAATAAAATAATAAATAAATAAGAGGAGACAGAGTGAATCAGCCTCATGGTCGAATTGCTGCAAAGAAACCACTACTACTAGACACCAATAAGAAGAAGAGACTTGCTTGGGCCAAGAAACACGAGCAATGGACATTAGATCGGTGGAAATCTGTCCTTTGGTCTGATGAGTCCAAATTTGAGATTATTGGTTCCAACCATCAAGTCTTTGTGAGATACAGAGGTGAAGGTGAACAGATGATCTCTGCATGTGTGGTTCCCATCGTGAAGCGTGGAGGAGGAGGTGTGATGGTGTGGGGGTGCTTTGCTGGTGACACTAGCAGTGATTTATTTAGAATTCAAGGCACACTTAACCAGCATGGCGACCACAGCATTCTGCAGCAATACGGCATCCCATCTGGTTTGGGCTTAGTGGGACTATCATTTTTTTTTCAACAGGACAATGACTCAAAACACACCTCCAGGCTGTGTAAGGTCTATTTGACCAAGGAGAGTGATGGAGTGCTGCATCAGATGATCTGGCCTACACAATCACCCGACCTCAACCCAATTGAGATGGTTTGGGATGAGTTGGACCACAGAGTGAAGGAAAAGCAGCCAACAAGTGCTCAGAATATGTGGGAACTCCTTCAAGACGGTTGGAAAAGGATTCCCCATAAAGCCGGTTGAGAGAATACCAAGAGTGTTCAAAGCTGTCATCAAGGCAAAGGGTGGCTACTTTGAAGAATCTAAAATATAACATATATTTTTATTTGTTTAACACTTTTTTGGTTACTACATGATTCCATATGTGTTAATTCATAGTGTTGATGTCTTCACTATTATTCTAGAATGTAGAAAATAGTTTAAAAAAACAACAACACTTGAATGAGCACTGTAGGTGTGTCCAGACTTTTGACGGTTACTGTTTAACAGCCTAGAGGTAGGTAAATGGTGGTTTCTTCCCTGTCTTCTCTCTGGCGTTGTCGATAATGATGCCAAACAATAGTCTACGTGTGCACACACGTGTGTCTGCCTCGATATTCATAAAACTCCAAGGACCGCCTCTTGAACAGTGGAACCCAGAACAATATGTGGCCTCTACTGTATGTATTTGTATTTTCATTAGGCTATAGACTACAAATAACTACACCACATACAGTAGTCACAGGCCTATTAGGCTACAGGCCTACTGAAGGAGTATTGTTGTTTGTTCCTGAACTGGCCAAATGGCTGAGCTATCCTTCAGCTATCCTCCAGSACCACAACCAGTTGGTTGAASTTTATTAACATAATTGTGCGATCCTGGCGCTGTCCTTTCAACACCACGAAGGGTGCTACAATTGCTTAAAATGACATCTCATCAAAATCTGTTGCCTACACCTAATGGTCATTTTCATCACTTATTATTCTTATTATTACAAATAGAAGATTATTACTTCTCAAAACGGTGCTTGTTTAGTAGTTAGATCAATGCTGAATCATTGTCTAGATCACATAATTATGAATTTTCATTTTACATAACAGAACAGAATATAATACTATAGCATAGTAGGCCTATATCGTTACTGTTACATCAAAAACACCGCCTCATCTCTAATGAGATGTTAGGATGGTTAGCCTGAGCTGAATAGTCCCCCAAAAATGATAATGTGTCAAAACTCAACAGAGTTCGTCACTAGGCAGGATATATACTTTGAAACAAAATACAAGAAAGGCTAATAGTTTGTTAGCACCATCTGCTCTAATTCACTTAGAAACAGTAATTCAAGAAGATATAAATGCATACTCCCATGAAACTGATTATAATCAATCAAATGATTGGCATGCAGAAGCAGTTTGGACTTTTCACCGGTAAAACATGAATAATTATCATTCACGATTGACAGTGATGATGGCCTATTTTGAAATTAGGTAGCCTAAGCTACACAAAATGTGTGGGCATAGCCAGATGTTGCAATTGGAGGATGCATTTTATGCATATTCWAAAATTATAGGCTATATCTGTCAGTACAAACTTTGATTGATGAAAACATGTTATTTTTMTGCTCCCTCACCTAACAAAATAGCACTACACCACTGGTTAAGATTAGGGTTATTATTTAGGTTAAAGGGTTAAGGTTAGGGTTAGGTGAAGGGTTAGCTAACATGTTTTAAATAGTTGAAAAGTAGCTAAAAGGTAGTAAGTAGTCGCAAAGTTGCTAATTAGCTAAAATGCTAAAGTTGCTAGACATTTGCGTTATACTTTTGTAACCATACCACACTTAACATACTAATTTCAGTGTCCCAGATTTTTGTTTACTATGTGGTGTCTAGTCTATGAGACCCGCCCGGTCTATTAATCTATTAAGTGAAACTTTACTCCTGTTCCAGTGACTGCTCAGTCAAATGTGGCAGCGCAATCAATTTCCAGCTGCTGACACGCGATCCATTGTTTACAACTCACCAACCCTACAGCAAGGGCAAAAAACTGTGGTGTCTTTGTTTTGATTAGATATGCTACTTGATTATACAACCTACCTCAATATGTCAGTGTTAGAAAGATGCAATTCATTCAAGATGTAAACACATCTGAAGTAGGTCTAAAAATGTTGGGGAAGGATTTTCATTAATCAAAACGTTTTGTTAATGTTTATTTTAGATATGGAGACATATTTTAGTTGTGAATAAAAACATTGAACAATGTATTTGATATGTAACCACCTAACCAATACAATAAACAGCACTGAGCTCCTAAATCTTAAAAACATTTTTTTTAAACATTTTTTGAGAAACACATCCTATTATGGTTGACACCTAACACCTAAGTCCACACGTCGGCCAGGCTAACACATTCCAAGCATAGGCAATTATTAATATTCATATTCATTTCTTATGATTTTCAAAGAGGATGTAGAGACTTCCCCCCCACATTATTATAAATGAACCACAACCCTGGTGTTTATAGTGAGTAAGGGACTCCAGCTTATGACTAACAGGGAGCAGGCAGAAACTCAACTTAAAATATCTCTGGGAAGTTTTTCATCCCAGTTGACTAATAGTTTTTCAGATCATATGACTAATATTAATAATAGGCAATATCAGTGGAGGCTGCTGAGGGGAGGACGGCTCATAATAATGGCTGGAAAGGAGCGAATGGAATGTCATCAAACCCATAGAAACCATGTGTTTGATACCATTCCACCTACCCGGCTTCAGCCTTTACCATGAGCCAGTCCTCCCCAATTAAGGTGCCACCAACATCATGTGGGTAATATTAATGGGGCTTCCATGAACTGTTTCTGGCAATATACAAATTATGTACTTATGAAACATAGAATAAAATAACCCCATTAATATACAGAAATTACTTAATTAAGTCAAAATAACAGATATATAATGAAATAAAATTGCATGTAAATCATTGAAAACAACACTATAAAAGGTAGCATATTAAACAAACATTAACAGGTCAATTTATGTCAAATATATACAATATCTCTTGAATGTGTCTAATGCTATTCTATWAATTTTACAATTAGACATACACACAAAAGTTGAAAGATAACAGTAAGGAGATGAGTATAAATATAAATCCCAGATGTGCAAAGTTCAGTCCTTGTCAGATTTAAGCACCAGGCAGCAAAATACATGCAGTCCGTCCAAAAAAGTAGTCTCATTTCTGAAACTGTTGGAGATCACTGTACACGTCTGACTGAATTCCATGCAGCTCCTACAACAGTAAAGGCAAAAATAAAACAATTCAACAGGGAAGGAATCATAAGTGGATCAAACCAGACATAAACAGTTACTCTATATGAATGTATATTCTGTATGCTTTGAGGACTGTGCTCTACTATGGTTAGTGCCTCAGTACCTGGTAGGGAGACTCTGTGATTTCTACTGTCTTCCTTTTTGATGCTGTGAGTGTTTTCCCTTTACCTGAGGAGAGGTGACAAACAGGAGGGATTAGGGATGGGTGGAGGATGCAAGCACKCACACACAAACACAGTCACACACACACACACCCCTCACCCTCCAGTCTGGATTCCTGTTGACTCCTCTTCTTCCGGAAGGTAGCAAAACAGAACACGGCGAGAGCGATGAGGAGGGTCAGGATGATGTCACAGGCGATGATGCCCACCACTGCCCCCACATCTATCTGATAGCAGTGGCCACAGTCTGGAGAGAGCATTCTGATTACTAACCATAGTCAAAACATGGGTTGTGGCACAAGAGTTTMGGGAAATAGGATGAGTTGAAATAGTATAAAGAGTGGTTAAAGTTAAGCACCTGCTCTAAATTATTACAAAAATCGATAGTGGTATCAACAGCAGCCAAATACCTTGTTCTCCTTCGGCAGGACCTGAAAAAAAAGAAAGATCAAGGATCAAGAAAGAAAATAGCAATATAAGTGAAGGGAGTGGTAATTCACTTCCAAAGCAGATAACAGAACATGTACTGTATAATATCTATATAATATCTCTTGAATGACTCCAATGCAAGTGAAAAAAACTGTAATAAGGACACTTCTTCTTTTTGGGTACATTTCTTGTAAATTCACTCCCAAATTCACCCCCAATTCACCCCCAACTCGCACAAACAAACACTTCAAAAAGTCAACACATAGACTCTATTTCAACAATCATTTTTATTTGTTTGGTAAAACTAGTTCTAACACTAGATATGTGTCCTTTAGAAAAGTGCTCCTATGTGTCCTTTAGAAAATATTTACTACTGACTTATTTACTGAACCTTTATTTTATCAGAGTCATACTGAAACTAAATGAGCCATGAATTACAGATGAGCCATGAATTACATAAATTACAGAAAATACACACATCAAAATATAAACACAAAACACAAGCAGAAATAAAAACACAGTTATAAAAAACAAACACAATCAGTTATAAGGTCCTCAATCAACTTTCTGAATTGCCCTAGAGGCACCAGAACATCACATTTAATTAAGAACATTCTGAAGATTGTTCCACAAATAACGAGCAAGAAAACTAAAATCTGATTTACCTAACTCAGTAGAGACCAAAGGAATTAGGAGTTAGCCATCCCTGAGACAGGGTGTGGTAACTTCTATGTCTAAAGTTTAGTAAGTATGTTTGGTACAGTGGGACRTTTTGTCAAAGGGCTTTATAAATGAAACATAGCAATGTTTCAACCTACGTGACATCAGACCATCTACCAACTTTCCAGTAGAGAATGCCGTCATTTGTACAAAAATTCTCGCCAGTAATAAAGCGCAGTACACTATGATAAACTGCATCTAATGGCTTTAATGAAGTGGCAGCTGTGTTCGTATAGTCACCATAGTCTAGGACCGATAGCAACGTCAACTGAATAATCTGCTTTCTACTATTTAGCGAGAGGCAGGACATATTCCTATAGAAGAAGCCTATTTGTATTCTCAGCTTGTTAACTATACTGAACAAAAATGTATACGCAACATGTAAAGTGTTGGTCCAATGTTTCATGAACTGAAATAGAAGATCCCAAAAATGTTCCATACGCACAGAAAAGCTTATTTTTCTGAAATTTGGTGCAAAAATGTGTTTACATCCCTGTGAGTGAGCATTTCTCCGATCCAAGATAATTGATCCACCTGACAGGTGTGGAAGAAGCTGGTTAACAACATGATCATTACACAGGTGCACCTTGTGCTGGGGATAATAAAAGGCCACTCTAAAGTGTGCGGTTTTGTCACAGATGTCTCAAGTTTTGAGGGAGAATGCAATTAGCATGCTGACTGCAGGAATGTCCACCAGAGCTGTTGCCAGATAATTGTATGTTCATTTCTCTACCATAAGCCGCCTCCAACATRGTTTTATAGAATTTGGCAGTACGTCCAACCGGCCTCAAAACAGAAGACCACGTGTAACCACACCAACCCAGGACCTCCACATTTGGCTTCTTCACCGACMGGATTGTCTGAGACCAGACACCCAGACAGCTGATGAAACTGAGGAGTATTTMGGTCTGTAATAAAGCCCTTTTGTGGGGAAAAACAAATTCTGATTGGCTGGGCCTGGCTCCCCAGTGGATGGACCTGGCTCAGAAGTGGTTGGGCTTATGCCCTCCCAGGCCCACCCATGGCCGAGTCCCTGCCCAGGCAAGTGAAATCCATAGATTAGAGCCTAATGAATTTATTTCAGTTGACTGATTTCCTTATATGAACTAACTCAGTAAAATTGTTGAAATTGTTGCATGTTGCTTTTATATTTTTCTTCAGTATAACTCATCAATATGCTTTTTAAAAGACTGCTTTTCATCTATCAGATGCCCAGATATTTGTAAGCACGGACACGATCAATATGGAAACCATCCAAAGTAGATTATGCTTAAATCATCAGACTTACTTTTATTCACTCCAGAGAACAACATATACTTAGTTTTARCTGCATTCAGTACTAATTTCAAGTCAATTAAGCTTTTATGTTATCCAATGAAGGCAGACTGTAGTTCAGATAGAGCCTGGTCAACCGTGGGGGCAATAGCATACACAACAGTATCATCGGCATACAAGTGCAGGTTACAATTTTTTACAGACAAGTAGGTATTGTTAATGTAAACTGTAAAAAGTACAGGACCCGGAATCGACCCTTACGGGACACCTTTCATAATATCCAGGAAGCCTGATTTAACATCATCAGTAGATATACATTGAGTTCTGTCTGTCAAGTAATTGTTAAACTAGTTACATGCAGCCTGATCTAGGCCAATTGAGGAAAGCCTCTGAATTAGCAGTGAGTGATCAACAATATCAAAAGCCTTTGACAGGTCAATGAAGAGGACAGCACAATGTTGACTTTTATCCATACACTTAACCACATCCTTTACAACTAGGGATGCCTCTTTAAAGACTCTGACTTCCCAACCACTGTCCTGTTATTCCTATGATGCACAATATGTTGCGTAGAGAAACTCTATTATCAGTATGATCACAATTTAAAAACAGGTCAACTCAGTTACTTGAGAACGTAACGGTTAAACATGTCAGCTAACTATTTACTAACCTTAAGCCTTATCCTAACCTTAAACGTACCTCTTACCCTAACCCTTATTCTTTACCTAACCCTAACCGTAACTTTAGCATGCAGTTACTTATCAACAGATAGTTTGTTGATAATATGACCACATGTAGAGCTACTTACCAAACATTCCTTTCAGGGGAGCCACGATACAGAGGGCCTTGCCCATTTTCAGCCTGGTCCTACTAAGGAGACTAGAGGAGAGGAGAGGTCTAAGGCTCCGGGTCCCTGGTACTTTGTCCAAGGTAATCTGTCCCCAATGACTCTGTGGTAGAGCTAGCAAAACAGACAAGGTAATATGTAAACCGTAGGAGTGCTAGAGACAGTGGTCTGTGTGTCCTGTAACTGTGTGTCCGTGTGTGAGAGAGCAAAGGGGGAGCAGACTGACAAGGAAGCCAGTGAGTGAGTTTCTGTTTCTGCCCCTGTGATGTCATGTCCACATGAGTGTTGAACTCTACACACGTCAGCTCACACAGATTGATAACATATATGTCGTTTTGAGAACACAAGACATTGTCAGTGGCTCAAATATTAAAAACTTTTCTCCCCCAATATAACTTTTTCACCCTCTTGACATATTTCTATTAATTTAGATTCATACTTAAAGCAGCAATCAGCAGTTGAAACAATACCAACATGTTCTCCCTGCCCCTGTTTCAGGGAAAAGCTGGGATGTGGCTGGAGAAATGTAACCATTCTCAAATTCATAGACATTGCTATGGATGCAAGGACTGACTAGCCATGATATCAACATTATAGTTTTGACCATGTTGAGGCTATACAGTGTTATATTAGTAGCAGCTACTGTTACTGTATTGTAATGTATACCAACATTGTCTTCATATACAATGCTGGTATAGTTTGCCATTTCTGGGGGCCAGTGAGGCAGGCGTGTCTAAACCCATTTCTTAAAAATACAAACAGAACTTCACTTCCCTGATTGGTAGGTCAGGCCAATACCAGAGAAGTCAGGGAGGGGTTTTACTTCTGACTTTTAGTGGTTAGACTCACACCAGCTCAGGAAATGACCTAGCCTATCAACATGAGGACCCTCGACACACTATACACCTCATACACTACTGTGATGGGTCAACTGAACACTGTGACCTTCACGTTTCGGGTTTTATCAGTGACTCAATAACAGTTCAAATCATAATGTAGAAAACAGAGACATATTTTAGACAAATATTGACATGCATCATAGACATTTATTTGTCACCCTACAGTGTTATCTGACAGATCAAGAACCCAGATCTCAGCAGACAGTGTCGTCCTCTTCTGCTAATTGTGGATGAGGGATGTCAGCTCTGCTATTTGTTTCTGACAAAGGCCTTGCTTGTTACCATGGCGCCCACACTCGACCTTTTCCGCTCAGCGTCCTGCAGATTGGCAGTTTTTTTATTCTTTCTAACATGACCTGTGGTTTTCTGTAGGTTGTGGTTACCAACACCTGAGAGCAGCTCTAGCCAAGCCTGATTCTCTCAACCACAAGTTCATCTGAAATGATAGCTTACCCTGTCGGCACAATAAGCACCTCCCTACATTAGGGACATAAGGTAGCCTATCTATAAAAGATACAGTGGATGGAAATTAACAGTCAACTCAGTTCACATTTCAGAGTGTACCACAGAGACAAACATCATACACTGTCATACCAGGGGCAGTGGGTTGACCATGGCACTTCACGTTCAAAGTGCTTTCATCTCAGAGTTGAGTAGGTAAACTAATATAGGCCTACACACTGGACATTCATAAAAACAATTTCTATGGCGCTGGTCAAAAAGGTTCTCAGGCAACAACATTGCTATTTTAGGGTGAGGGATGTAGGGAAATTCCATGTACACTCATTCACATGCAGTGCCTTCGGAGAGTACTCAGACCCCTTAACTTTTCCCACATTTTGTTACATTCCTTATTCTAAAATAGATTTTTTAAATTAAAACCTCAGCAATCTACACACACTAGTGCATAATGTCAAAGCAAAAACAGGTTTTTAGAAATATTAGCAAATTTATTAACAATAAAAAAATAATCCTTATTTACATAAGGATTCAGACCCTTTCCTATGAGTCTCGAAATTGAGCTCAGGTGCATCCTGTTCACATTTTTTTTAATGTTACCTTAATTTAATTTGGCAAGTCAGTTACAGTAAGAACAAATTCTTATTTACAATGACGGCTTACCCCTGCCAAACCCTAACCTGGACGACGCTGGGCCAATTGTACACCACCCTATGGGACTCTCAATCACGGTCGGTTGTGATACAGCCTGGAATCGAACCAGGGTCTGTGGTGATGCCTCTAGCTCTGAGATGCAGTGCCTTAGACCGCTGCAACACTCGGGAGCAARATTGATCATCCTTGACATGTTTCTACAACTTGATTGGAGTCCATCTGTGGTAAATTCAATTGATGATTCATGATTTGGAAAGGCACACACCTGTCTATATAAGGTCCCACAGTTGACAGTGCATGTCAGAGCAAAAACCAAGCCATGAGGTCAAAGGAATTGTTCGTAGAGCGCCGAGACAGATCTGGGGYAGGGTACCAAAACATGTCTGCAGCATTGAAGGTCCCCAAGAACACAGTGGCCTCCATCATTCTTAAATGGAAGAAGTTTGGAATCACCAAGACTCTTCCTAGAGATGACAGCCTGGCCAAACTGAGCAATCAGGGGAGAAGGGCCTTGGTCAGGGAGGTGACCAAGAACCCCATGCTCACTAACAGAGCTCTAGAGTTCCTCTGTAGAGATGGGAGAACCTTCCAGAAGGATAACCATCTCTGCAGCACTCCACCAATCAGGCCTTTATGGTAGAGAGGCCAGACTGAAGCCCCTCCTCAGTAAAAGGGACATGACAGACCCCTTGGAGTTTGCCAAAAGGCACCTAAAGACTCTCAGAGAAACAAGATTCTCTGGTCTGATGAAACCACGATTTAACTCTTTGGCCTGAATGCCAATAATCACGTATTGAGGAAAGTTGGCACCATCCCTACGGTGAAGAATGGTGCTGGTAGAATCATGCTGTGAGGTTGTTTTTCAGCGGCAGGGACTGGGAGACTAGTCAGGATCGATGCAAAAAGGAACGGAGCAAAGTACAGAGAGAACCTTGATGAAAACCAGAGCGCTTAGGACCTCAGACTGGGGTGAAGGTTCACCTTCCAACAGGACAACGACCCTAAGCACAAGTCTCTGAATGTCTTTGAGTGGCCCAGACAGAGCCCAGATCTGAACCCGATCGAACATCTCTGGAGAGACCTGAAAATAGCTGTGCAGCAATGCTCCCCATCCAACCTGACAGAGCTTGAGAGGATCTTCAGAGAGGAATGGGAGAAACTCCACAAATACAGGTGTGCCAAGCTTGTAGCGTCATACTCAAGAAGACTCAAGGCTGTAATCGCTGCCAAAGGTGCTTCAAACAAAGTACTGAGTAAAGGGTCTGAATACTTTTTTATTTTTAGTACATTTGCAAACATTTCTAAAAATCTTTTTTTGCTTTGTCATTATGGGGTATTGTGTGTAAATTGATGAGGGTAAAAAACAATTTAATCAATTTTAGAATAAGGCTGTAACATAACAAAATGTGGAAAAAGTCAAGGGGTCTGAATACTTTCAGAATGCACTATATAACATGTTGCGTCTTCTCAAATCTATATTTATGATTAAAATACAAAATCCCAGGTTCCTACTGCTGTTTCTACATGCTTAAGGTTTTTGAGTATGTTGTTATTGAACTAGGCATTACATTTTGTGTTTGTTGATTTGATCATTTAAAAACAAACTACATATACAAAATGATTCACTTGATTAAGAATAATCAAGGACAGTGTGTGTGAGAGAGAGAAAAAGTGTGTGTGTGTGTGTGTGTGTGTGTGTGTGTGTGTGTGTGTGTGTGTGTGTGTGTGTGTGTGTGGTGTGTGTGGTAGAGAGAGAGAGAGACATCAATAGACACGGACGCTGATCAGACAGATGGTTCAGAGATCAAAGTGTCTGAGAACAAGCGTAGTGTGTGGGCCTCTTTGAGAGACATGGACATGGACAGGACAGATAGACATCAAAAACCACACATACATAATACTCTACACAGGCTTATCGTGGCTAGGAGCCTCCTGTACATCTCTATACTAACTGGTTCAACACAAAGTTGTGCATGTGTTTCACCTTTTTATTTGAGTAAATCTTGAAATAATTCTAACTTTCAGTGTGATTTTTTACATCTGAAGGTGTAGATTTGAGTTTTCACCAGGAGGTGGCAGTGAAAAAACAGTTCATTGAGACACTTCAAATCAAATCACAAGAATGTATTGACAGATATGATGTAAAACAAGATTGCACAGTATATACAAATATATCTAACAAGAATTCTGGTGCTTGCTGAGGATTCTCATGTTTTGCAGTTTGCCCTGACATTCATGTAGACTTTATCAGCTAGAGAGAGAGAGAGAGAGAGAGAGAGAGACCATTAGAGCTCTCAAAAATGTTCTTACATACAAAATACTAGTGATATTTAGTGATTTACAGTTTACAAGCACTTAATAAACAGTACATGTGTTACAGAGTCTATTGGGTTTACTTGAATAATATAGAGCTGTTCATTGTTCCTTCTAATACTAGGATGAGGATAAAAGGGAAGCAAAACAAGAAAAGGGGGAAGCTAAACTTCCCTAAATATAATATTGCTCATAGTTTTCTTCTAACCCCTCCCCCCCTTAAAAGAGTTAGATGCACTATTGTAAAGTGGTTGTTCCACTGGATATCATAAGGTGAATGCACCAATTTGTAAGTCGCTCTGGATAAGAGCGTCTGCTAAATTACTTAAATGTAAATGTAGTTGGCAGAGGGCAGTGGCCCTTGATCCAATGAAAGAAGTTGGGAATTATTATGTTCATGAAAAAACCCTGCATGGCACTTTACCCCTCTCTTTTCGACGTCTGCGTCGGCTGGCACAGTGGTACGTGACAATGACAATGGCAATGGTCAGGATCACGTCTGCAATGATGATGCCAGCCATGGTGCCAGGCTCGATCCTGTAGCAGGACGGGTTATCTGGTAGAGGAGGGTGAATCATAGAGAAGATAGATGAGAGGGGACGAAGGACAAGAGTGGGATGAGTGAAGTGACAGGAAATATTATTATTTTGGTCCCCATTGTGTGAAAAATCTGGAATTTGTGTCTCTCAGTTCTGATGTTATGTTTATTATGATATGTGTTTATCATGATACATACTTGTACCTGGGTCAGCCACAACTTTTTCTTAAGGAGAAAAATGAAAAATATATKATTGTCAGTGTAATTCTATTATACACTGAGTGTACAAAACATTAAGAACACCTGCTCTTTCCATGACCGACTGACCAGGTGAAACCTATGATCCCTTATTGATGTCACCTGTTAAATACATTTTAATCAGCGTAGATGAAGGGGAGGGCCTCCCACTCCTCTTTCTATTCTGGTTAGAGCCAGTTTGCGCTGTTCTGTGAAGGGAGTAGTACACAGCGTTGTACGAGATCTTCAGTTTCTTGGCAATTTCTCGCATGGAACAGCCTTCATTTCTCAGAACAAGAATAGACTGAAGAGTTCAGAAAAACGTGGGCATTGTCATGCTAAAACAGGAAAGGACCGTCCTCCAAACTGTTGCCACAAAGTTGGAAAGTTGGAAGCACGTCTAGAATGTCATTGTATGCTGTAGCGTTAAGATATCCCTTCACTGGAACTAAGGGGCCTAGCCCGAACCATGATTAACAGCCCCAGACCATTATTCCTCCTCCACCAAACTTTACTGTTGGCACTATATATTCGGGCAGGTAGCGCTCTCCTGGCATCTGCCAAACCTAGATTCATCCGTCAGACTGACAGATGGTGAATGCGTGATTCATCACTCCAGAGAATGTGCTTCCACTGCTCCAGAGTCCAATGGCGGCGAGCTTTACAACACTCCTGCTGACGCTTGGCATTGCCATGGTGATATTAGGCTTATGTGTGACTGCTCAGCCATGGAAACCCATTTCATGAAGCTCCCGACGAACAGTTCTTGTGCTGACGTTGCTTCCAGAGGCAGTTTGGAACTCTGTAGTTAGTGTTGCAATCGATGACAMATAAWTTGTACGCACTACGCACTTCAGCACTCGGCGGTCCCGTTCTGTGAGCTTGTGTGGCCTATTACTTTGCGGCTGAGCCGTTCCTCCTCCTAGATGTTTCCACTTCACATTAACTGTACTTGCAGTTGACATGGGCAGATCTAGCAGGCCAGAAATTTCACAAACTGACTTTTTGGAAAGGTGGCATCCTTTCCGAAAGTCACTGAGCTCTTCAGTACGGGCCATTCTACTGCTAATGTTTCTCTATGGAGATTGTATGGCTGTGGGCTCGATTTTATACACCTGTCAGCAAGTGTGGCTGAAATAGCAGAATCCACTCATTTGAAGGGCTGTCCACATACCTTCGGCCATGTAATGTATTTCTCAGATATAGGACAGACACTACAGACCAAACTTCCTTTAGATTTTTTTGGTGGGACTATCTCTTGTCCCCATCCCTGTGGAATGCTATTCGACACCTTGTAGAGTCCATGCCCCGACGAATTGAGACTGTTCAGAGGGCAAAAGGTGGCAGTGCAACTCAATATTAGGAAGGTGTTCCTAATGTTTGAGTTACTTAGTGTATACTGTACAGATATAACTTTAGTAAAAACAATATTACCTAATTCACTAGAACGTCTGAGGGTGAGAAGCCTACATGTAGAACACCAATAGAGGCTGCAGTTTAGTTTCTGTTTACCCAAACTGCTTTGTGGTCTTATTTTCCTGTGTGGGACCACCTTGTATGTGTGCAAGGGTGCAGTCATAGCGTCGCCCACACACACACACACACACCACACACACACCACACACACACACACACACACACACACACACACACACACACACACACACACACACACACACACACACACACACACACACACACACACACACACACACACACACAAACTAACATCAATTCAGATAGGGGTGTGAGTATAGGTGTGAAAGTTCATCACATCACTTACCACAGAGGCAAAAGAAGAGAACCATCAGCAATGCTGTGTTGTCTGACATGTTCTGTGATTACCACAGTACAATATCTACTTGAACAGAACACAATAGTATTAACATAATGTATGTCTGCATTTACAAACACAATACAATATCCCTATGGAGAAATGTAAAGTCACCACACAAGAAGACATCTGGTTTATTGAAGCATCAATGTTCACACCAACATTATATGAGATGCATGGGTTTCACATGGGAACACAAACTACTCTGAATTGCTGGTTGTTGCATTGGTTCCTTTGCGTCCAACTTGTCTATAAACAGAAGGTATACGGTGCATACTCTCCGCATTGACACTGCACACATCTGATTGCCATTTCAGTGGAACAGAAGTAGAACACCTTGACTCTAAACTTTTTTCCACAGAAAATGTACTTCGAAAAGGTCACCACCATAAGAATGAGTCACATATGGTTGTGGGCGTATTTGCAATTGTGAAGATAGGACTAGCTAATAAAAAGTTGAATATAAAAAAAAAAAGAGTTGGATATGCTACACAGACACCAAATTATTTTTTTATGATGTAGTTGAACAAAAGAATAAACATTCAATTCAAAAATCTGAAATTACAGATTTAAAATGTAACACATATTAATCAAATGATCTGAATTGAGACAAACATTTCAACGTATGTCTTTTAGTGGAGTGCTATGGAAGCAACACTCCAAGTGAAAAAAAGTTAACCAGAATAAACAGAAGAATACGTTGTAAACAGAATGATCTTACCTCAATGTAAACTTATCTACAGGACCTTCTACGATGATCAGTTACTGTCTTTCACTAGGGCTTGCTAGGAGTTTTCCCTTTTGAATAAATGTTTCTATGCTCCTCCTACTCCTCCTCCCCTGTTGCCCTTATATGTCTGATACACTACATTGCCTGTTTGTAGGCCTTCACAATTCTGAAAGTTATATTGTAGTTTTGCCAGCCTGCACATTTTGAAGTTGGTTTGATGTTTATAGTTTCAAAGCAAACAATGCAAGAGCACAGTATAATTCATAGTGAACCAAGCACACTAATTATAGGTATTCAGAGAAGAGTATAACTGCAGAAATCTATGACCCTTGTACTGTTCTTTTTTTATAGCTCCACCCCTGACTCACCTGAGCAAGAGGGATTCAAGTAAAATGTATTAAAGTACAGAACAGAATAGCGCTGTGACATTCAGCTATTCACCATTCAACTAACTTACATTGTATGACTTTTTCATGGACTTTGAAAATAATCAAGATTCCAAACAACAATTGAAGACGGGGACAACACGGTCAATACTTTGATATGGTGAAATTGAATGTCTTTGATAATTCAATGTTATACACCCAACTTCTGTTTTTTAATTTCAGGAGGAGGTTAAGCCTGCGCTGCAGCCCTTACAGGAGAAGCTGAATGTCTTCAATGACGTTAAACTGACCTGTGATCAAACAGCAGAGCACGTTAAGGTAAGAATGCAGTGATCGCAGCCACATTTCCACCCTGTGGAATTATGGATGATAGACTAGTGACTGATGTTACTATCAGATACATTCTTGTTTGTTATCTCCAGAGCCAGGCTCAGCACACAGAGAGGAGTTTGAGAAGCTTCCTTTGTACCTACAAGAGTAAGAGGAGATCAGGATAGTTGCACTAAGGGAGGAAMYGAAGCAGAAGAGTCAGAAGATGAAAGAGAAGATTGAGGAGATGAGCAGAGAGAGATCATCACTTTCAGACACAATCAGAACCATAGAAGAGGAGCTGGGGCCTAAAAACATTAAATTCCTACAGGTAAGGACCACTGTACTTTATAGAGATCATTCTTCCCCAGGCCATTGTTATAAGTAAGAAAGTGTTCTCAAAATACCTGGTATTATAAGATATGGATCAAATGTATTTTGTTTCTCTGCAGCACTACAGTGCCACCTTGGAAAGGTAAGTGATCTGCCTCCAGTCTCTCTCTTCTCAGTGGTTCAGTATCCAACCCCACTGACTCCTGTCTGTTCTTCCAGAACCCAGTGCACACTTCCGGACCAGAGGGTTTCAGYAGGACTGATTGATGTGGCAAAGCACATGGGTAACCTGCAGTATAGAGTCTGGGAGAAGATGCAGGCAAGAATTCAATACAGTGAATATTAGATACAATTGGGATAAAACGTTAACGCCACTAAAATGTTCCAACACAGAAAACAAGAAATATGCTTAGTGAATAAAATTTATGCTGAATAATAAGATTATGTCCCTACCTCAATTTTATTTCATTATGGTATGTTTGTGTTGTCTCTGTTCAGTTCCAGTGACTCTAGACCCCAGCACTGCAAACTCACATCTAATCTTGTCTGATGATATACTGCAACTTCCTGACAACCCAGAGAGATTTGATGACTATACAATGGCCCTGGCCTCTGAGGGCTTTAACTCAGGAACACACGATGAGGTTGAGGACAGTACAGGATGGATCGTTGGTGTGATCACATAGTCTTGCTGGAGGAAGGGAGACTTCGGCATGTGTAGAGGATCCTGGGGTGCGTGGTTTTGAAAGGATAGGTATGTAACGCTCTAATGGTGCCACGTGTTCACAGACTTGATCGCCTAACCGTGAGACAGAAACCCAAGAGGGTCAGAGTGCAGCTGGACTGGTACAGAGGAAAGCTGTCATTCTCTGACCCAGATAATAACACACATATACACACATTCACACACACTTTCACTGAGAGAGTCTTTCCATACATCAGGAACCACTGTATTCTCCATCCTCTGAAGGTGTTACCAGTGAAGGTCTCTGTTACAGTGGATACTGCCTCTGTCTGAATCAGGGATTAGCATGTTGAATGAGTCAGTAACACTTACTGAGGCCCTTCACCTGCTGTAACACTCTCGTCAGTCAACAATGATAACTCATCATTGTGTCCACCTTGTCTACAAACAGCAGGTATACACATCTGACTGACATTACAGTAGCGCAGAAATGGAGCAGCTTGATTGGAAACTTTTCCCTTCAGACTATTTAGTGAAAAAGGTCACCTATAAAATAATAATTCACAGGAGGTTGTGGGTGTTCATTTAATAAAAAGTGTATTTGCCATTGTGAACATAGGTAACTTGCTGATAAAAAGTTGTATATTCTTTAAAAAGTCTAAGTTGGGATAGGCTACACAGATGCCACCTTATTTCCAAATCATACAGTTCAAACCATCCAATGATACTTATCATGCATCTTAATTAAGACTTCAATTCAATTCATGAAGTTAAAAAGACTCCATGGACTGTCCTTGTCAAGACTGCTCCTCAGCCCTCCTAACACAGAGGAAAGTGGTAGTTGAGCTTGCACTACACTAGATGGGGTAAGTGTATTAAAGTGTATCAAACAGACACTAGAGGGCATCCTAGCCTTTCCATGAGGACAAAAACACACTGAATCAGCTGTATAAAGAATTATTAAATACTATGCTGGAGGCATAGCAGGCTAAAGGTTCTGGGTTGAATAACCCTTCGATTTTGTCAATCTAGGATAAATTGCCATTGAATTAAAGAATATATGCAGATTGTTCAAATAAATGACTGACTTAATTATTTTCCCCAATAACCTGAGTTCAAATGGACTTGATCTCAACCATGCCTGAGAAATGCTAAACATGTCAATATAAACACTTAGTGCTAAAATAAGACAAGCCAGATTCATGTCTTTCCTAGCATGCATGTAGACGCTTAWCAGTTTGATAAGGAATAGTGGGTGTATGCTTTGATGCTGGATTCCCCTCCTCTCATTGACTTGAGACCAAAGCAGCCAATGAGACTGTTCAGTTAGATGTCCTCCTCATGCAGATACCAACCGCTGCAGTGGAGAGGAAGAGGAACTAAAGGTTTCTAAATAATACAGTAGTCCYTGATGATGGCATATAGGAAGATTCCTACTACATCAAGGAAATCTCTTTCTTATTCTCCCTCTCTTTCTACATGAATTTGTACATGAAGGACCACCGCGCCACCTTCCTGTTGAGCACAGAACAACAAGGTGAGTCCAAAAATGTATTGTATGCTGCTGCATAAATTATGCAATATGTCAGGGAGATATGTATACTGTAGCTAAGAAAGTAATACTATATGTATGTTGTGTAGTAAGATGTTAGTAGCCCATGTGCCTCACCCTAATAGTTTGGTCTATTTATCCCTCTTAATTTCGCCTACTGTTCTGACTTGGTGGTGCACATGTAGCCTATAAGCTGTTTTAGAGAAATGTTATCATTGAATATTGTAAGAGCTTCCATTGTCTGCTTATATGCCCCTTTATTTATCTTACGGTTCTGACGTGGTGTACAGGGAGAACACTGTACGGCCTATATTCTGAATTCTGTCGCTGTACATTTCAAAAGAGCTAAAAAAATTGTTATACTGACTACTGTCCTAGTTCGCTCATTAATGTCTAATCGAAATTACGGATTGCCTCTTATCAAATCAAATCAAACTTTATTTGGCACATGCGCCGAATACAACAAGTGCAGACTTTACCGTGAAAATGCTTACTTACAAGCCCTTAACCAACAGTGCAGTTCAAGAATAAGAAAAGATTTACCAAGTAGGCTAAAATAAAAAGTAATAATAAAAAGTAACACAATAAGAATAAAAATAACGATGCTATATACAGGGGGCACCAGTACCGAGTCAGTGTGCAGGGGTATAGGCTAGTTGAGGTAATCTGTACATGTAGGTGGGTGCGAAGTGACTATGCATAGGTAACAAACAAACAGCGAGTAGCAGCAGTGTACAAGGGGGGGTTCAATGTAAATTGTTCGGTGGCGATTTTTATGAATTGTTCAGCAGTCTAATGGCTTGGGAGTATAAGCTGTTGAGGAGCCTTTTGGTCCTAGACTAGGGGCTCCGGTACCGCTTGCCGTGCGGTAGCAGAGGAAACAGTCTATAACTTGGGTGACTGGAGTCTCTGACAATTTTATGGGCTTTCCTCTGACACCGCCTATTATATAGGTCCTGGATGGCAGGAAGCTTGGCCCCAGTGATATACTGGGCCGTTCGCACTACCCTCTGTAGCGCCTTACGGTCAGATGCAGAGCAGTTGCCATACCAGGCGGTGATGCAACCAGTCAGGATGCTCTCGATGGTGCATCTGTAGAACCTTTTGAGGATCTGGGGACCCATGCCAAAWCTTTTCAGTCCCCTGAGGGGGAAAAGGTTTTGTCGTGCCCTCTTCTTGACTGTCTTGATATGTTTGGACCATGATAGTTCGTTGGTGATGTGGACAGCAAGGAACTTGAAACTCTCGACCCGCTCCCCTATAGCCCTGTCGATGTTAATGGGGGCCTGTTCGGCCCGCCTTTTCCTGTAGTCCACGATCAGCTCCTTTGTCTTGCTCACATTGAGGGAGAGGTTGTTGCCCTTGCACCACACGGTCAGGTCTCTGACCTCCTCCCTATAAGTTGTTTCATCGTTGTCTGTGATCAGGCCTACCACTGTTGTCAGAAAACTTAATGATGGTGTTGGAGTCGTGTTTGTCCACGCAGTTGTGGGTGAACAGGGAATACAGGAGGGGACTAAGTACACACCACTGAGCGGCCCCAGTGTTAAGGATCAGCGTGGCAGACGTGTTGTTGCCCTCTCTTACCACCTGGGGCGGCCCGTCAGGAAGTCCAGGATCCAGTTTCAGAGTGAGGTGTTTAGTCCCAGAGTCCTTAGCTTAGTGATGAGCTTCGTGGACACTATGGTGTTGAATGCTAAGCTGTAGTCGATAGGTGTTCCTTTTGTCCAGGTGAGAAAGGGCGGTGTGGAGTGAGATTGAGATTGCGTCATCTGTGGATCTGTTGGGGCGGTTTGCGAATTGGAGTGGGTTTAGGGTGTCCGGGAGGATGCTGTTGATGTGAGCCATGACCAGCCTTTCAAAGCACTTCATGGCTACCGACGCTTGTCYTCCCCTTATTTCATAGTTTGTACATCTCAATTGTCATTAGAAACCTAATTTTTAAGGTTTCAGCAAGTCAGCCATATCATCTATGTTTTTTTAAAGCAGTAAATGAGGCTGAATGGACTGTTTCGCTGCCAAACAAGGCTCCGCTCATAGCCAGGTGTAGCAGTGGGAAGATGTTGGGACTGCTGTTGGGACAGCTTTATGTAGGCCGTTTGTGATCACAGTTTGTCACCGTTAAACTGCAATTAATGTATTGTTTAGTGTTGTGTTGTGTAGTGGCTTTACTGGCATGCATACCACTTTTTGCCCCACCAAGATTCACATGTTAAAATCACCACTGACACACACAAAACACATACAAACAAATTAGAAGGTAACCTGGTAGCCAAAATCATCCCCACACTTTGAATCAGAACATACATTGTTAATTCAGAAAATATTCTGGAAAGTCAGTTGGTTAACATAACAAATATTATCTCTGTCTACGCCCTCCTCTTCCCTCCCTCCCTCACCCTCCATCTCTGAGCAAGTGGAGCGTTGCGCTGCGCTTTGATGTGGTGCTCGTGCGCACCCAATGTTCACAGACTATAGTGGGCGTGGTGTTGGAAATGGAGATGGCGTCACCGGCAACGTGTTATGTGTGTACATAGTAGCAAGATTATAACGAGCCTGTGACAGAAGAGACACACAAATCTGACACTTACAGCAGGACCAGGAACCGCTGCGAATTCAAACCCTGAAGAAGAGACATCAAATATTTTGGACCAAGAGGAGCTGACAAGGTGCTACAAAGAAAAAGGGATTCTGACATGCACTGGCAGAAATGTGAGTGTTTGTTATGTTGATGATGAATATGACATTGACTCGCAGGCTACTAATAAGCCTAGATACGAATATTGTGATCATATAGCGGATGTTGTGTCATTGACAATCAAAAGCTATTTTTTACATTCTCTTGCTGCTCAGTTTTGAACATCCATTCCTAATGTCTAAGTTACATCATTGTTTTGATTAATAAGTGGCAAGTAGCCTACAAGTCAGGACTAACATTCAAAAGAAATGAGGGTTGTTATAAAGTGGGTAGGCCTATATCATATCATACAATTGAGTGCATCAAACTAATGTGAGATTGTTAAAAACGTTAATATTAAGAAGTTAAGTCAACATTTACAGGCAATGATGAAAACAATAGCCTACTTTTGCGTATTGAAAACAGACAGCGGGGAAACCCTCTCAACCCTCGCCCATATTCGTAACATCTCAGTTCACCTTTTAACCGTGGGTGTGAAGGGGGAATCCGGATAGGCTATTTTACACACGCAATAATGAACTTGATTTTGCGCAGAGTGCCACTGCCGGCGACGGACATAGTGTAGCATACTAGTCAATCCTATGCAATATATTAGTCTACACAGTGCCACACTCATTGAGGAAGTTCAATTCGTTTTCTCTGCTCGGCACCGTATCATATTGAGCCAGTAAACAGAAAGGTCGTCGGAATCCCCGCCGCCCACGCGCATGCCTAAATGGCCAGGGGTTTCCGCGATTTAAATATTACATCGCAACAGCGTTCAGACAGGGTACCCCAGGCAGCCCTGTCTCCTTGTCATGGATCGTTTAACTAACGTCCCAACTTTGACAACTGTAAAAATCGACATTTGAAGATGTTTAGTGCAATAGGCTGATGTAAATAACTTTCTGCACTGATATAATTATTTGTCTGCCTAATGATGTACTGTAACTCTAGGTTCAAATGGACTTGTAGAGTACTACGTGCATTATTCTATACCCAAACTCAAGTAGCAATATGCTTTATAGAGCACTACATCACTATGTAGGTAATATTACAGACTACAGCTAGGACCTTTGTTGCCTGCTTGGTGACAAAGAACATCTATTGAGGACAGTTCTCCCTCTCTGTGGGTGTTTTAAAAGAAATACTGGCTTTGGACATGGACAGTAGACTGCATTTAAGGGTTAATACCCGACTGTAGCCTATCCTGTATCTGTAGTGGGGTTATTCTATCCCCCAAGATGCACTACTAGTCAAATATTTGCATGAGATTATTTTTAGGTAGGCACACCTGTTGTCTACAGTATGCACCACTGGCAAGAGCTGCCCTTCCGTGTGTAGATCACCCTTTCTCTCTCACCCCTGTGAGGCATCCCCTCTATTAGTATTCATCCCTCCTACACTGTGGTGAATGTTGAGAAATGACGTAGGGGGATTCACTGACGTAGGGGGATTCACTTTACAGTATCTGATGATGTATGGTATGAAGATGAACTCATTAGATACATTGGAATAAGGTCTTGAGATGGTCACAACCCATTTTCAGTTTCATTTTACCAATATGTCATAGTTTGGCAAATTGATTCTTATTTGGCCTATAACAGTAGTAGCAATACATTTTTAATAATAATATAATACAATAGGAGTCTCTTACAGTAATGTTTATAATCATTGTTATAAGGTATGAAAATTGCGCATGTAATTGATGTAATGTTTAATTTTAGTTTAGCTACAATTCCTTGGCATCTCCCGTCTTATTTTTAGTTATGCAAGTGCCAGTAGTCTGTCTTTTATTCCTTACTCAGCAAGACAGTAAACTGAGGAAAGAGAAAATAAATGATGGAAAAAATTGAGAGACAAGTAAAACTCAGGTCCAAGAGAAGAGAGAGACAAGGAACAGAACGTGAATAACTTCTGGAGTTTCCACAATTGCAGAACAAAAAGGCAGTTCCTCCTTTGTATCCATTTGAGTGGCTTCAAGTGATACCAAACTTTCCTCGTTGTGAGAGGGATACGAAAAGTGAAAATGCAACACACCCCTCAACCAGGCATTCACTATACTCTCGCTCTCCAGTCAGCGATTTTTACGTTCTACTGAAACTGTGTTGATGGCACTACAAAAGTGTGTTTTTATCACTCCTTCCTATGTTCACTGAATCCCCTTGAGGAATAGATGAGACTCCTGTACCATTCAAATATGTTATTGCAACTAGACCAAAAACTCAGGCTCACACCCCAAAAAGCCCCCTTTCTATGGCTTGATTGTCTTCCAAGAAAAAGACAGGTGATGTGAGATATCTGCGAGAACCAATCTACTCCATGACCACATTTATGAATCATCATGCTAATAGTCAGACACTATGTTATGGCTGCCAGCCCAGACACACAGCAGAGCAGACATGGCCCACGTTTATATGTTCACTCTTCACTTCTGGGTTGTAACGTGCTCTCGGCACACACAGCAGTGACAGGAAGGTGTTGTGGTTTACCACAGCCAGCGTAACGGAGCTAGACAGGAAAGAGTCACAGAAAATGTGTAGTGGCAAGCCTCCACATTGTAGTGGTTCTATTGAATCTATCTGTTAGTTCTGACCTCACAGCCTGTTTTCCTAATGGAATAGGTTCCTCAGAGCTCTCTCTCTACCTGTTTATGCTCCTCAGTGGAAATGTCGCTTTGTCTTTCACGTGCGGGGTGATGACTTCGAGGAAAACTACCCTGTTTTGCTGCACACGAGCAATATCAAGCTGGAAACCTCAGATACCTATATTTTTCACCACTATCTCTCTTTCCTCTGGCTGCTGAATGGAACAGAAAGTGATGGGGAAAAAGAGTAAACATGATATCATAGATGAATCATGGGAAATCACAGAGCTGGAGGAGAATGGCCTCTTTTTGCCAATCCTTTCAATCCAAAAACTAAAGAATGAAGCGTTATCCAAAATTACCACATTACTTCATATTATGTCATAACACTATACCAACAGCCTTAGCTGTGTCGCTCTGTAGTAATACATGTCTGATAAGAATAGTAGACCATTGTAGAAAAGCACCCCAATAGAGAAAAAATGTCACGGTCGACTTCATGACTATCCACCAAAGATCTTTCATTGCAACATCACCTTTGTCTCCACAGCACCGAAGGAGAAGCCGTGTTACACTCTTCCCACAGTGAAGAAACTCCTGGAGCAGAAGAGGAAGAGGGAAACCTCCTCGACGGCAACAACCAGTACCGGTGTCTCCACTGCCACTGTCCTCTCCCAACAGGTGTCAACACCAGAGAAGTCTACCTCAACAAGTGAGTACTGCTTGAATCACCCATGTAAGCCCTTTGCAACCCAACCAGACCTGGGTCAAATACATTGTCAAATGATTCAAATACTTTTCCATTGACATTGACAGATGGGTTAACTTGTGACCCTCCCAGGTGTAGCCAGCAGCTACTCAGATATGGCAGTGGGGTATGAGAGATGGMGTCCTATGGATGAGCACCAAGCCCTCTCGGCCATACAGGAAGGTCCATTCTCCCCTATGGGGAACAATTACTTCTCCAGCCCATCCTCCTCAATGGACTACAGCCATACTCCGGCCTACAGCCCTCAGATGGCCTCCAGCTACAACACACAGCAGATTCAGGACTACCCAGACACCAGGATGCCTCAGCATTATGTAAGGAGGACTGGTTTCTCGAACAGAAGCAATTTGACTACTTGTTGTTCACGTGCTATTAAGTACATGAACAGTATGTGCTATAGCATTTCTGATGATAGCAATATTTTTACTTTACAGACGGAGTGTCCAGTGACCGAGGCTGTTCCTTCTGGGKCCCTGCAGACCGCTGTGTTCCCCTGGTCGTCGGGGGCCCTGGGCCCCACAGAACCTGTCCAGCAGGTGTTTAGTGGCCAGATGGATGTCACTAAGCTGGAGGAAGCCAGGATGTTCCTCAGAGGGATGGACTACAGTAGAACCACCTGGCAAGATGACGACGGAGACACGTAAGTGTGTGTGTGTGTATCATCAGCTTGTGACCTGATTTTGAGAAAGTAGAAATGACTAAGTTTGAGAAAATGTTAAGAGAAACTTGGCAAATTAAAGTGTCTTATGTCTCATGAGATTTTACAACATTTTCGACTGTAGGTGTCACCTGAAACCAATTTGTCACATTGTCTCGTTTTGTCAGGATTCTGCATATTTATACAGCCAAGGGCCTGAGGGAGTATGCATTCGCTGCAGCAGAGAGGCTTGCTGAGCTGGGAAGGCTAGACTCCAAGGAACACAAGGGGAAGGTATGCACCAAGAAGACACTTCTTCTTTAGAGAACACAGGATTGAGTTCAACCCAAATATGCTTCCTCTAAAATAAATGTGTGGATGCCATACATATTGAGCCTTAGTTTAATAGCATTAACCCCCCCTATCCTGTTTCCCAGACTGCTTTGCTGGTGGCGGTGACTGCTAACCATCCGGAAATCGTCCAGGATCTGTTGTCTTTAGGGGCGGATATAAATGCCTGTGATGTCAAAGGTCAAACAGCACTTCATCTTGCTGCAACCTATGGCTTCCCCAGGGTTATGCAGGTAAACCAGCAGCACTGCCTTCAACCAAAGTGATCATCTGTTAGGGCTCAATCTAGATAAATAACAGAATGATGTGAATAACCATTTTCAATCTTTGGATCTGTATTTGTAGGTTATTCTCTCCATTGGGCCTGGAGTGAACCTGGAGGCTCGCAATTTTGAAGGTAACATCCAGTCAAATGAGAAGAGCACAACCATTACTCAAAAGACATCTGACAAATTATATAGTAAGACAACAGAATAAGTAACAACAATAGAATAAACTATTTTCCCACTCCTGTCTCAGGTCTGACTCCTCTGCACTGTGCAGCCATCTCCCACAGTGGCACCATGAAGACTCTCTCCTCCCTCTCCTCCACAGGGCTGGGTGATGCCAGCCTCCATGCCCTGGCAGAGGAGAAGCTCTCCTGGCTGCAGATGCTACTCAACACCGGAGCCTCCCTGACCAGCCAGGTACTGAATGCAATACGTAAATGTAACGTACCAGAGTTAGTATTTTAGAGCCAGTGTTCTACAAGAGGTGCCAGTACTCAATAAGTAGAAAACACCATCTATACCTCRGTCCTCCCAAGGGAATGGCATGGTTCATTTTGGTAGAAAATAAATCAAATCTGGAGCTATTAGTCAGCTTTTTGTCTACCCAACCTCACACCTGCAAAAATCTATGATGGGTTTTGAATATTTTCCTCACTTTCGGCACGTTGCGGTTTCCTTTGGAGGCTTCATAGAGTGTTTTCCTCTGTTTCCAGGAAATCAAAAGTAACAAGACTGTTCTTCACCTGGCTGTGAAGGAGGGGAACATCCAGCTGGTTCGCCATCTGCTGAAGACCCCCCTAGACAACATGAGGGACTTTGTCAACATGAAGGTCAGTGCTGCTGTGAGATTGTCCGCTCTTCAAAGGTGTAGAGAAACTGACCTGTGTCCTGAGAGACTCCATGAAAAGAGAAAGGAGAGGTAGAACATCTTCAGCAGTGTGTGAAAAGGTGAAAAAAGAGTGAAAAGAAAGGGAGACTCATCGACAGTGTGTGCATATCTAATTATTGCCTTAGTGTTGGTCAATACTCACAGCTTCATGATTCCCTTTACCTCCTCACCGACAGGCCCACGGTCATACCGCGCTGCACATGGCTGCTGGTCTCCATGGCAGCCCACACCAGGAGGAGATGCTGAGGCTGCTGCTGAGCAGAGGGGCCGACCCCAGAATCCGCAACCTGGAGAACGACCAGCCTGCACACCTGCTGCAGAGTGGACCCCACGGGGAACAGGTGAGCAGTCAGACAGACAGACAGACTGCAAATGGCCATTTTGTTTCATTCATATAATCTCAGCTCACCTATCCCTGTCCCGTCTGTTTTCAGCTCAAGCTCATCCTGAAGAAGCGAAGTGCTTCCTCTCGTCGACGTGTAATGTCCTTACAGGACCAAGAGTGACCCGGACTACTTTTTATGTCCCTGTGTATCCCTCCACCTCTTTTCAGAGGAAGTACTGAAGGTCTGTACTGTAGGTTGAATCCAGACATCTGTACTTCCAACAGGGAGGGATTCTAGCGTATCTTCATGTGAGGATTTTCAAACACTGCGAATCTCTAATATATGCTAGAGCATTCACTTTGAAACTATATGTTTGATTGACATGATTTTGGTCCCTATCTGAATTCAGTTAGCAATGACGTTTATGTATTTTTCTAGCTTAATGGGCGGCTATTGTTTTTGTTTAATGGATAGCTAGCAATGAGCAGTGGTAACAGGTGGTATTCCAGTCCCCCCTGACATTACTGTCACTCAGTACAACCTTGATTTCTATGAAATCGTTTACATTATATTCAAAGACTTCCCAGACTCATTGTGTGAGTACCCTCCCTTAGAGGTATATCTGAGGAGGGTTTCTGGGCTACCACCCCCACTCATTCTCTTGTCAAAACTTCCCACCATGGTCAGAAATCATATTGGTTTGTTGAAAGGTGGTTGTTGTTTCACTAAGCATGTGACACAGTGTACCATTGTGCTCATGCTTTCAATGTCTTTTATAACTTAACTAGGTATTTTCTTTTTAATATTTGATATATTCACAGCACTCATTGAATAGCTAATATTTTGTCATTGGTGGAAAAAGTACTCAAAAGTCATACTTGAGTAAAAGTAAAGATACCTTAATAGTAAATGACTCAACTAAAAGTGAAAGTCACCCAGTAAAATATTACTTCAGTAAAAGTGTAAAAGTATTTGGTTTTAAATATACTTAAGTACCATAAGTAAATGGAATTGCTGAAATGTACTGAAGTATCAAAAGTAAAAGTATTCATATTTTCAAATCCTTATATTATGCAAACCAGACAGCACGATATATATATATWTTTTTTWAATTTACAGATAGCCAGGGGCACACTACAACACTCATTTGTGTTAAGTGAGTCCGCCAGATCAGAGGCAGTAGGGATGACCAGGGATGTTCTTTTGATACGTGCGTGAATTGGACCATTTCCCTGTCAAAATGTAACAAGTYCGTTTGGTTGTCAGAGATAATGTATGGAGTAAAAAGTACATTATTTTCTTTAGGAATGTAGTGAAGTAAAAGTAAAAGTAGTCAAAAATATGAATAGTAAAGTAAAGTACAGATACCCCCAAAAACGTAGTACTTTAAAGTAGTTTTACTTTAAGTACTTTACACCCTGTATATTGTCTCATTCATACTATGACTTATGGAAAGAACATTTTACATTTACTGTGTAAAGGGAATATGTTGATATTGACCACACATGCTATATAATATTATATAACATATCAACAGTGTATACAATGTAGTACCATTAGTATTTATTTCTTAAAGGGCATTATAAGGAGGAGTATTTCAGTTATGACTCGTTTCACCTTAAAGTAATCAGGTATTTTCAAACATGACTCATGATTGAAAATACCACAACATGTTTTGTTGTGACAAGAAAACATCCATCACTTACTCATATACCTTTTATGACTGTTTAAAAAAAAAAAATCTCCAATGAGGTAGCATGCATGTGCCCTTTGAAATATTGTTGTAGTGAATATGCTACTTCATCATTGTAAGTGGCATAGAAAATACAATAAAATAAAACATCTCATTGGAGATATGACACAACATTTCCCCAGACTTGAATGTGATTTCCTCTAGTTTTGGAACCTGGGCAGTCTTAGTCTAGGAACATACAGAGATGTCTTTATGTGTTCCTAGGTCTAAATCATAGGTGAGTTAACATGAGGGAGAATAACTAATGTTATCGTTCAAAAATGGTACTAGAGAATCTGGTGATTTTGGCTGCTTGGGTCTACTTTGACAGTTTGTAACAGTGTAAAACTGCTGTTACTTTTCACTGAATGTATCCTTCTGATTAACTGAATTGCCTAAACTTTACGCTGGAATTAAATCTGTTCTTCAACTATCTCTATTTGTTATCTATTTTATACTCTATTTTAATCCACATGTATGTATTGATAAAGGTTCAGATCAAAAGATATGGGAAATAACTGTAAACAATAAATCAAATAAGACCATTGTATACAGGGTGATTTTTATTGCAGCAGCTGTCTTATTGGTTAGCTCTGGTGAGAATCACGCCACTGGCTCAGTATCAGGCATTACTAGTGCTGCATACCGGTAAATAAAAATATCTGAAGATAACAGACATTGTATTTGCAGCAAGTTAGAAACAGCTCTAAATAATGATAATACAGACATTTTATTTGCAGGTAGTTACTGTACCTTCTTATCTTAATGTATTGACCTTTTCATTAAGCTTAAACTCATACACTTTTAAAATGCCCATTCCTTCAACCCAAGTAATACCCTTTTAGTGCTTTGAATGATTCTACTCGTGCAATCTAATTTAAAATGCATTAGGAGAAAGAAAAAGGCTGTTGACATACAATACTATACTGGTGGCACCCTCTTACAGAACCCAGAGAATGATAGGAGACTTCATTTCTGCTTCTGTTTCAAATTGCTGTAAAATTAACATCTGACATGGGGTTGACATTCTTCTCATTGCCACCTAGAACACAACCACCCACGACAATCCACTTAATGCCATCAGAAATGACAGCAGATAGATCCTGAGCCAACCATCAGTAAAACACAGTGGGATAACGGGGTTGGTTTGATATCTTAATTCATGCTTGAGGTTATTAATACAGGTTCAATGTGAAATCATAAATGTAAAAGACCTCTCTCTCACGACTGGATAATACAGTTGTAGATTTCTAAAGTGCATTGAGAGTACTATACAGTAAAACGAGACATGCAATCAACTTTCTTGGGTGTGCATGAAGTCAAAGCAAGGAACAGAGAGAGCACAGCATTCAGTTCTGTTTCAKCACTACCCATATCATGATATAGATTTACAGTGCACCTGAAAGCTGATCTTYGGCCAGGTATGTTTTTTTGCTTTTAGGTGCTTTTGGTGCAGATTGGGGTAAGGATAAACCCCAAATCAGCACTGAAGGCTACTTTACATTCTCTCCTGGGCAAGGTAGATTGATAGCACCTAATACACAAGTCACAAAGACGGTTAAGAGTAACATCTTCATCTTGGCTTGGCTTGATATACATTTTATTMAAATCAAGAATGACAATTCAGTCATTCTTCTGGTCAGCTTGGGCTGGGTGTGCACCATACTTGATGTTCCAATGGGTGCTGGTGTGTGTCAGCCATAAATGTGAGAGTGTGTTATTGTGTGTGTTGGCCTCTCTGCAGCACCTCCCATGGTGACTCTCCCTCGCCTCCATGCACACTTCATCTATACTGTTTGAGGAGGCACTGCAACACAAGATAGAGGACAGTGTGTGTTATTTTTCTCTCTCTCTCTCTCCCTCCCTCCCTACCTCCCTCCCATGGCGGCTTACCCTCTGTCTTTGGTATTTGGGTGCCTGCTGGATTAGAGCTGAAGACGAGAAGACAAGAAAATACAATTATTCACTATAACACAAGGAGAGAAAGGGAATTAAAGGAAGCAATCCTGGATAGTTTAAACAGTTCAGTTCACCTCAAAGCTTTGTGGAAACAACCACAACGTAACCAAGATCATGTGTGTTCTGACCAAAGAGAAGGTATTTTAGAGGGATTAGGTCAACTGTATCCATGCACAGAAGGGGCTGGGGCCACAAAGCTTTGACGATCACAGGATTCAATCTGGGGCAAAATGCAGAGATTTGTCAGGATCTTCCCAATCGGTGTCCTCTCTCAAAGGGTAGGGGAGAGGGYGAGACTGGGTCGGCATGCCATTGGCTGTAAACATACACTCTTTGAGGCCATCCACCCACACTGCCAACCCATGCAACAACGGCCCCCATTCTCAACCAGGGGTCCTAAAGTCCTAATGCAGGACATTTCCTTAATATTTTTCGGTTGACAAGAACACTTTATGTTCAAAAATGTCAAAGATGGCACAGAGTTAGACTACTAGACTATCTTGAGACATTTGACTGTAATATGCTGCTCTGTATAAGGGTGATTGCTTAATTAGTTGAATGCCTGGGCAGTGTTGTTGGATTTAGGGAGGGAGGGCGGGACTGTAATATCTTAACCAATAGGCAGCATTCAGACATGGGCTCCACTGTGGGAGAGGAGAGACGGGGAAACAACAGACATGGTAACAGTAAAATAGTATTAGTAAAGCCATCCTGTATTTGGTGGGGACTCCTCTTCCAAAGTCTGATGCATTCCACATGCACAGGCGGAGCAACTGCCAAGCCATGTGCAAACTCTTACTTGGAAGACGATTTTGAGCATGTGAGTTTTTTACCTGTTGAAGGGATGAAAGTTACAGTAACCTTCAGAGAGTTACGGTTGAGCATGTGACAGACTAGCCGGTGTGTGTGCAAGTATACTTACTAAGAGCTATTAGGATACCAGACACAAACAAGATCACACCAATGATGACCCCTGTAGTTCGAAGTGTCTCATAATCTGAAACCACAAAAAAAATCTATAATCATGACCATTAGTAGTAGTAACATGGTACAACTCACATGCCATGTATTGGGCCGACTCAAATAACAAATGAATCCATTCGAATGAATTCACTCACCATATTCAAAGTCACTTTGATCATGAAACATCGATTCTGTACAGAAAACACAAATTATTAATCAGAATCATCCACATTAGGCCTAATAACAAGGTTCTAACATTATGTAATGTAAGTTATAAAAGACGGCAGAATCGTGCAGTGCTGGAGAAGTGAACAGCCAAAAACCCGAGTCCAAGCTCATGGGGACGCCCTTTTGGGATGGGAGTCGGTTCAGCACCATGGACAGCAGAACTAGACCGGTTTTGGGAAAACGTCGAAATATGAGTAGCCTAATGTGGACAGATTTTGCTCTCGTATTAATCACTGATTCTAAGTTGGCATACTAATGATAGCGTTGAAAGCAATTGCAATTTGAGTTAGTGCGTTATTTTTGCTTAATGTGATCACACGAATAGACCAACTGGAAATAAAATCAAAGCGCTACACCAACAGGAATATTTTATGCGTAAATCTTCCAGTTTACTAGGCGTTTTCTTAAGACGACCACATATGTCTCAGTGCTGCTTGACTGCGGAGCGCTGATCAATGCAGTCTTTGCTCAGCAGAAAAAGACCGCCCACAGCAAGTGGGTTAGAAGCGCACGAGAGGCGTTCAGTGCAACGCGATTTACAAGACAATCAATCAAGTTGCATGTATCGATTATCCATATCGGATGTGTTCAAAAATAGAACAATCCTAATAATTGTTAGTACAATATTTTATTTTATACACTAAATTGCTGTCCACACCGCTGGTGCTGAACTGTTCTCCAATATCTTCAGATGAGAGCTCCCAGCCATAGTTCAAGTAAATATGCTATCTCTTGACTTTAACGAGCAGTAGGCTATAAGATCATCTTGGCAGCACTTATTAAACAGAGCGTCGACAATGCGGATTTATGTTGCTGAACCCCCACTTTATGTAATGGCTAAGTTGGCGCTTTCAACTTCTCCCCAGCGCACTACCCCTCCCCTCTTGCACCCTGATGGGCAAGCCAACACAACCATTCACAAATGATAAGAAAACTATTAATTTACAAAAAAGACGGTGAGTATTACGTAATTAGAAAAATAATAAGCAATATGTTCATATATTAAATGSAAATGGATCAAAACATCGGAAAAGTAGCCTAGCCTGTAATGGCGCTCTAGCAGCAATGCACCAATTGTTCATCAATTCCATGAATTAGAAATTGATGGGATGAGTGTAGGAGCAAGCTTAGCCGAAATAATTCATGTGCAAGAACAGCCTGAGSAAAGAACCTGTACCTAAAACACTGAACTGAAGAACAACAAAAACATTATGAAACTCACTATGAAGTTTCACTTGTTTTGGTCTTTTTAAATTTAAAAATGCTCTAACATAGGCTACATTCAGTAGAAGACAAACCTCCTTCAGTTGCCATGACTGCAGTGTGGATATACTGGGTCTTTGTCTGCTGAGTCTCTCTTGCGCCCCGATGCAGGTTTTCAGGTCAGCGGACAGAAAATGGGAAGACGCGCACTTTTGAGGTGTGTGGAGTACGATTGGAAGAAAATAAAGAAAACTGCGGCTCAATAAAGTAAATTGCACCAACACTTAGAAGGCATGAGGGGGGTCCTCTGGTGGTGATGCACAGGCACTGCATTCGGTTATAGGCTGTTCAATACTGCAGCCTCAGTCTACTGAGGTATCCCCCAAAGACCGTGTGAAGTTGAAAAAAAATGTGCCTGCCAATGCGGATGGTTTTCTACTGCACTCGAGTAGCCTACTATCATTATGCCCGAGGAGGCTGGGAAACTGCGAGAGGAGGAATGCGCTAACAGGTCTCTCCTGTAATGCGGCAAGAGGGGAGAAGATATTCCTAGCAACAGAGCAACAAGGGAGAGGCTGTGCACAAAGGAATTCCCGTCTTCTCATCTATATAAAAATACACAGAGTAAATGTATAGTAAAGAAAACATCTGCAAGTCCCTGGTGGTGTTATAGGCAGAAAATACATGTAATCTTTTATGCAATAATTTTACTCTAGTTTAATGAGCTACATTATTTCACAAGGAATGCCTTAGTTAGCCTATATTTGAGTGACCAAGTGAATTTAGGAGAATTCTTATCACTTCAAATGGGAATTATGATTTCAAGTATTTTCCTAATGGTGTGATAAAAAGGTTTAATTTATGCAGTCAACCCCCCTCTTCTTTCGATTGTGGCCACTTTCCTAGATGGAGCAAATACATCTGTCACTATTGAAAAGCTGTCTTTGACAGGTCCTCTCCCTCATCCATCCTGCAGCTAGATCCTCTTTGGCCAAGAATATACCAATAACCATAACGGAGTTATTTTCATGCTAAAATTATAGTTTTTTGTTWAACAAAAGTGGCCTATCAGATTAGCATGCAACAATGGTTATAGACAATAGGCTGCAGCATGTTTGATGTTGCTGCACTTGTCAGGAGGTTGAATGAATTCATCTACTATTGCCTGCAGAAAGGTGCAACATCAGCAAAACGGGTGTGCTGAATATCCATTAGAACTGCGCTACTGGGGAAAGACTGTGCCAGTAGCAGTGACTGACAGGGAGACCATCTATGCCAGTGACTGATTGTGGGAAAAGTCGGAACACAAACAATTACCCATCTACATCACTTTATTTAACAGTGTGGAAATATTACAATTTAAAATAGTCATAAATAGTCAACTTCTAACTTACAAAATCGCTTGTTCATGTGTGTCTATCACATATGACAGAAGGTTTTATAGCCGARCCTACTGCATCAACCAATTACGCCCTCAGAATACTGTCGCTGTAGATTCATTCATATAGAAAAAAGAGAAAATAAAAAACATGTCAAGAGAACATATCAGCAGATTTAAAAAAGGAGCCTTGTGCTCTCTGGGAGATAGCCATAGTTAGTCCTCCACTGTCCAATGCTGCAGCCTGGTGGCGAGACGTTACATCACTGGGGACCTGAGAGCAGAATGGTAAACATGATGAGATGTATTGGTTTCATAAATAAAATGATACATACAAAATCAGACGTTTGATAAAGACCAATATGCCATTGAAGACAAAGATATAGATGATTTTACCTGTCACAGCCCCTGCCTCTGCCTCAGGTACCCCAGCAGGCCTAAGAGAGGAAAATTGAAAAAAACAAACAGGTAAACCACTAGAGCAAAATCACTACTTGGACAGTGATTAAAAAGTATACAATACCTAACCAAGCCATCTAAACCCTAAAACATAGGGGGAAAATGTATTAAAACTCGAACTGAGTACTGAAGCTTCTGTCTAACTGTTAAGAATATTCTAAAAAGCTCCTCTTGCGGGTCTAGAGATTACAGGCCTTACAATGAACTCAGTCAAGGGTTGGGGTCCAAACACTTCAGCCCTCAAATTAAGTGGCCACTTCTGATGAGGTATCATGACGTCTGACGAGTATACACTTGCAGGGCAAGGGGCGAGGGAGGAGAAGGTGCCAAGATGGCGGCTTGAACAGACGCTTTTTTACCGAGCTCCGTACCAAACTTCAGAAAGATTGTGAAAAAAAAACAAGTTTACAGTCATTACTATTTTTATTTGTTCAAGATATAACACCTTTCCTGTTACTGGAATAATAATTGGATAATTTATTTCGGCATGTCCAAGCAAAGTCGTGACAAAAAAAGAAAGGAAGAAGTTAGCCGTTCTATTGCTAATCAACAAGAGAGAAACATGCGTATAGACAACTGCCATAACTACCATTGCCCTATGGATAATGTCATGCTTTCGAATGCTGTTGAAGATGACGAATTCCCCTCTTTACCGGTTACTCCGTGCAAACCTCCACCCTCCAAAAAACCCAACATGAACTCTGACATCGTGGCTACTCTCTCTTTACTCATCAACTCCAGGTCTCACGCCATTGAGAAAATGGTTGGCGCGAACACCATGGTTATCGAAGGCATGAAAAAGACTGGAGTTTGCATGTGGTGAAATCAAGTATGTGAAAACGAGAGTGGCAAAAGTTGAAAAAAGTGTGGAAAAGAATAACAATGTCTACCATAGACGTCTCACTGATCTGGAACAATACACAAGAAGATGGAACCTGAGACTCTACGGCTTGCCAGAGGTGGAGAATGAAGATGTGCGAGGAGAGGCCATCCGCATCTGCCAAGAAGTTATGCCTGCAGAGAAGAACAAAGTTGGTGATACCATCGACGTTGTGCATCGCCTCGGCAAGAAGCAACAGCAAAACAGATTCAAGACCAAGGGGTATCATCATCCTCTTCACTGCCAGATTCTACCGGGATGCTGTCTGGAAAGCTGCTAGGAAGAACGCCTTCCTTCAGAGCCATGGTATGCGTTTCGCCGAGCATCTCAGCCCGGAGGACATAGAAAGAAGGAACAAGTTGTGGCCAAGGATCAAGATAGCACGAAATTAGGGAAAGGCTGCTTACTTCGTCGGAGGACGAGGCTTCATCAACGGTTCAGAAATCCATATTCCTCCCTAAAATCTCACCAGAAGGAACAGGTTGATGGTTTCAGCCATGGTATTCTCATTTTCCTTATGTTGTTTACCTAACAAGCATCAGGTGACTATTTTTCAGGAATACTCAGGTACCTCAATTTATTAGTTTGTTCTTGTATGACCAGAAGGCCTATTTTGTTTACAAACTTACGAAGAAGATTGAAAGCTGTATTTATTTTTTATGTATACAGTAATTAAGATACTGTATTAAAGGGCATACAGGTCTGCTCTGACTTCACACGGTTACTGTCCCATTTAGTTATTAATACTTATTTCCAAAAAAAGATCTTAGGAACGTGTATATATAAAACATTTTTATTCAAGTATTTTATGATCAGTTTTCATATGCACTTAAAATAGTAGGTACCCTTTTATTTAAATTATTATTTTATATTTTATTTCTCAGAATAGTACCTGATTACACTAAAGAGGGTTTTTTGTCTCTCTTACTACAAGAACCCTTGGTTTGGTCTTGAACATAATTTTCAGTTGAGTTGAATTTCAAAGCCGGATAACATCTAGTTCAAAGTTTATGGAATAAGATATTTTCACTTTAAATTGACTTAAATGGTGCAGATCTCGGTTCCTTATTGTTTACGTTCACTGCTCCTATGTTTTTGACTCATCCTACTACAGTTTATACTTTTATATAATCTTTGTTGTTTTGTCTTTGTCTTTAGTTTCTCTTAATGCTAGGGGGTTACGAAACAATGTGAAGCGCAAGGCCTTATTTTTATTTGCTAAACAATTTTGAACAGATTTTTGCTTTCTTCAAGAGTCTCACTCAATTTCGACTGATGCCAACTTTTGGAGGTCACAGTGGGGCAACGATATTTGGCTTTCCCATGGATCTGAACGCTCTGCTGGGGTCACTACAATGAAAAATACCTTTAGTGGTAATATTCTACACTCGGAATGTGACCACTTGGGTCACTTTATTTGTCTTGTGATCAGTTACAATGACATTACGCTCATTACTGTAAACTTCTACAGGTACAACACCAAACATGAGAATGATGAATTGCTTGAATCTATAGAGAAACATATACTTCATTGGTTATCTAAATTTCCCAATTCGTTATTATTGATTGGAGGGGACTTTAACATTACAATAGATAATTGATAGATGGCCCCCAGGTAGACCAACCAATCAGAATTTGGGTTCAATACTTTTTATGGAAAAGTTTGATCTTATTGATATATGGAGAGAGAGGTTTCCGGCCGACAGATCATTCACTTGGAGTAACAAAACAGGTTCCAGACAATCCAGAATAGATTTTTGGCTTATATCCAAATGTATTGATAGTGAGTGTGTTACTACAAATATCTGTACTACTCCCCTCACAGACCATAGGGCCATTTACATTGATACTAGCCTTGGTAGAGCATCCTACTGGAAGCTAAATAGCTCATTATTAAATAATGATATAGTTAAATTTGAGGTTAAAGATCTGCTCTCACACTTTTGGGAAAGGGCTTGTGAAGAAAAAACTTATTGCAAGAACTGGGAGCTCTTTAAATTTGAGGTGTCCAAATACCTTAGAAAATATGGTAGTAATCTTGCTAAGACCAGAAGAGCTGAGGAGGAAAAGGTGATCATTAAGATAACTTCCCTTTCTCAGAGGTCCCCAGCCGGCCTCTCGGGGGAGGAGAAGATGGAACTAATTGAGTTACAAAATAAACTGGATAATATATATAGATTAAATAAAATAGATAATATATAGATGAAAWGAGGACCAGGGGGTGCTATTTTCACTTTTGGGGAAAATCGTATGATATTTAAACGGCCTCGTACTCAATTCTTGCTCGTACAATATGCATATTATTAMTACTATTGGATAGAAAACAGTCTCTAGTTTCTAAAAGRGTTTGAATTATTTCTCTAAGTGAAACAGAACTCTTTTTACAGACATTTTCCTATCCGGAAGTGAGATTTCCAAATGCGAAGTCTCTCTTTAAGACRTRGTCTATAAAAGGGCATGTCACTTATGACTGTAGAAACACGTCATACYCCTTCCCCTGGGTGTCATGCGGAAGTGAGAGCAGAAATGAGTTGATTATCTCGTTCAGGGGTTGTATACAACCTCTTGGAGTGAGAAGTGCGCACTTWATTTTTTTTGGAAGGCGCGAAGTTGGATCTGGAGTAGCCTCCTGGAAAACCGTCGTTATAGGTGAATATGATCTCTGGCTTCGATTTTATTTGATACATGTCACAATATCATRCTAAAGTATGTTTTTTCAATATACTTTAATTATATTATTGAAATGTATTCTGGACTTTAGACGTGATGCGACGCAAGAATTTTGTCAAGACGGAGAGGTTAGCACAGCACGGCCAGTGTGCTTGCTAATTCAAGAGGGAAATCYTTCGTTCTGGTTCCAAATAAAGACGGTTCTGAACAAAGGACCCCTTGGAGAACATTCTGATGGAAYATCAACAAAGATAAGGACCCAATTTGGGATACTATTTCATATATCTGTCGAACTGTGCTATCGCTAGCGTTTGACTAGAATCAATGCTGCTGTGTGTTAGCTATTGTAGTAAGCTAATATAACGATATATTGTGTTTTCGCTGTAAAACACTTCAAAAATCTGAAATATTGGCTGTATTCGCAAGATCTTTGTCTTTCATTAGCTATCCACCATATATTTTTCTGAAATGTTTTATGATGAGTAATTAGGTAGTTGACGTTGGTGTCTGTATTTACTCTGGCTACTCCCATGCGATTTCTGACTGTAGCTATGATGGTAGCTATGATGGTAGCAGTAATGTAAAACTGATTTATAGCTAAAATATGCACATTTTTCGAACAAAAATGATTTATTGTGTAACATGTTATGGACTGTCATCTGAGGGAGTTTTTCTAGGTTTTTTAGGTTGGTTCTAGGTTGTTAGGTTAGCTTTGTGCATGCTACTTGCATGCTACCGTTGCTGTGAAAATGTCTGTCTGTTTTGTATTTGGTGGTGACTAACATAAATATATGTGGTGTTTTCGCTGTAAAACACTTCAAAAATCGGAAATATTGTTCTATTCACAAGATCTTTCTCTTTCATTAGCTATCCACCATATATTGTTCTGAAATGTTTTATGATGAGTATTTCGGTATGTCACGTTGGTGTCTGTAATTTCTGGCTGCTTTCGGTGCAATTTCTGATTGTAGCCGCAATGTAAACTATGATTTATACTGAAATATGCACATTTTTCGAACAAAACATAGATTTATTGTATAACATGTTATAAGACTGTCATCTGATTAAGTTGTTTCTGGTTTCTTTGGTTTGTCTAGTTAGTTTGGTTGATTTTGATTTTGCTACTCTGTGCTGTGAAAAATGTCTGTGCTTTTTTCTATTTGTTGGTGAGCTAACATATATATTAATTGTGTTTTCCCTGTAAAACATTTAAAAAATCGGACATGTTGGCTGGATTCACAAGATCTGTATCTTTCATTAGCTGTATTGACTTGTTAATGTGTGAAAGTTAAATATTTCTAAAAAAATATTTTTTGAATTTCTCGCTCTGCCTTTTCAGTGGAATGTGGGAGGAGTTCCGCTAGCGGAACGGGGGGGTGGTACAGGTTAAATCAACTGGATAATATATAGAGATTAAATCAACTGGATAATTATATAGATTAAAAGCAGAAGGAGCCTTATTAGATCTAGGAAAAAATGGATTGAGGAGGGAGAACAGAATTCATCCTATTCTTTAGACTTGAGAAATTTCACTCTAAAATAACACTATCCTAAATTAAACATTGATGGTGTTATTACAGATGACCAAAAATAATTCTCTAAATACTGTAGCAATTTTTACAGAAATGGTTAAGTTCTACGTACTGTCAGGAATCACAGATGTTTTTTAACTCACGGAATAATGTTCACTCTATCGTGCTTGATAACTGTGATGACCACATCCAAGTTGAGGAGTAATGGGGATCTTCAACTCTAGATAGAAACATCAACATAACCAGGTGTTTTGATCGGGATATACATCAGAATTTTACAAATTATTTCCTGAACAAATAGCTCCCTTCCTATTTGAAGTCTTTTTAGAGAGTATTAAAAACAATGTTCTCCCTCCTACAATGAGTCAGGGGTTAATAACACTGATACCTAAGCCTAAAAAAGAAGTGCTGCTCATCGATAACTGGCYTCCAATTTGTCTTCTTAATAATGACTATAAGATATTAGCCTTACTACTTGCAAAAATAATTAAAGAAGTTCTGCATGCAATCATTGATGAAACACAGTCTGGCTTCATGAGGAACAGACATATTTCTAACAATGTCAGACTAGTATTAGACATACTTGACTACTCAGACCTAATAACTGAGGATACCTTCATATTATTTATAGATTTTTATAAGGCATTTGACACAGTAGAGCATCAGTTTCTCTTCCACTCCCTTGAGAGACTTGGCTTTGGGGATTTTTTTCTGTAAGGCTATTAAGACTCTCTATGCAAATGGTAACAGCTCTATCAAATTGAAATATGGCACCTCAACTAGATTTGAGTTAAAGAGAGGAATTAGGCAAGGTTGTCCTATCTCCCCGTATCTGTTTTTATTAATCACCCAACTTCTTACAAATTCTTTWAAAAAATTGTTCTGTACAAGGTATTTCCATAGCTGGTAAAGAAATTATTATAAGCCAGCTGGCTGATGATACTACACTTTTTCTGAAAGACGCTAACCAAATTCCCATATCGATCAATGTGATACAATCCTTTTCCAAAGTGTCTGGTCTATACCTTAACATCAATAAATGTGAACTCATAGCTGTCAAAGATTGTGTGACACCTTTATATTATGGTATTTCAGTTAAAGAAGAACTTACATATTTAGGCATAACCATTACAAAGGATCAGAAGTCTAGAGGCTTACTAAATTTTAACCCTCTTATTAAAAATACCCAGAAGAAACTAAATCAATGGCTACAGAGGMACTTATCTTTAAAAGGTAGTCCTAATAACCAAGGCCAAAGGTATCTCTAGACTAACATATGGCGCTCTATCTTTATATCTTGACAGTAAAATAAGCAAGGAGATAGACCAGATGCTTTTCAACTTTCTTTGGAGAAACCGTATCCATTACATTAGGAAAACTGTTGTAATGAACACTGAGAATGGTGGACTGAATTTTCTGGACTTTACTACTTTAAATAATACTTTTAAGATCATTTGGATAAAACAATTCCTAAGAAGACCCACTTCTATCTGGAATTTTATTCCTCATCATGTCTTCTCTACTTTTGGTGGCCTTAACTTCATGTTGTTGTGCAATTATAATATTGACAAAATTCCAGTGAAACTTTCTGCTTTTCATCGGCAGGTTTTCTTGTCATGGTCCTTAATTTATAAACACAATTTTTCTCCACACAGATATTATATATGGAATAATCGGGATATATTGTATAAAAATACTTCTTTGTTTTTAGAATATTGGTTCCGAAATAATATCTTATTGGTGAGCCAACTGGTAAATGCAGAGGGTCTTTTACTCAGTTATAAGGAATTCTTATCTCTTTACAAGGTCCCTGTATCACCTAAAGATTTTGCAATTGTTTTAGACGCCATTCCCTCAGGTGTTGCTCTGTTATTCAGGAACGTGTCAAGACCTGACCCTCAGAGCCTATTGACCCTGTTGACTCATCAGTAGGAAAGATTTGTTTCTCTTTTGGCCCATTCAACAACAGAGCGATACGAACCTTGTTTCAGCAGGATGTTGTATCTATACCTTATGTCATGCCTTATTGGAATGGATTTATTGATAATATCTGTTGGAAAAAAGTTTGGATGTTGCCATACACATACCTACTGGTTAACAAAATTAAGGAGGTTTCCTTTAAAATTATTCATAAATATTACCCTGCCAACCACTATATMAAGYAGTTTAAGGAAAACATAAATTCAAATTGCTCCTTTTGTAATGACCACCCAGAAACAGTGTTGCATCTTTTTTGGCATTGTTTACATGTAAGAAAACTGTGACAAGACATCAGTAGATTTATAATTGAACACATTTATGAAGATTTTACACTATTGTGGAGAGATGTACTGCTTGGATATGATAAAAATAACCTGAAACATTTTTATGCAATTAATTTCATTATTCTTTTGGCCAAATTTCATATACACAAAATGTAAATTTACTATAAAAAACACACAAAAAAAAAGGATTAAAAAAAAAGAAAAAAAAGGGGCGAGGGAGGAAGGAATGGACCATCTTTGGCCGGAAATGCATCACTCGTTCATCCTGTGATGATTGTGTTTTCAGCCACCGGTAGCTTTATATGCGCTACAGTCAATCATGAGTGCATGTCTACTTATATTAAATATATCATTATTAATATACACGTACTGTAAGATAGCTAGCAAATTAATTAGCTAACTAACGTTAGCCTGCCTAACTGGAACTTCTGAAGAAGGAAAATGTTTTATTTCTACAATTGCCAAAAGATAACCAAACAAAAACTTACTTTTTACGAGATGTGTTTGTGCCGTCATGTGCATTAGTAGCACAATTTCTAACTTATTTGCATTKGTTTTTACTTACACTTGTATGTTGACTTCTCCATTGATGTTGTTTTTAAGTTTTCACTGACTTTTCTTAGCGGATGTACAATCGTCGCAAATTTTATTATTTGGAGTTTCAGGCCCCGGAGTGAACATAATTGTACACTCGCAAAGCCGAATAAAAGCGAGGACTGAGGGGCTTATGTTGTAAACTTCCTTTGCTTGGCTAATCATTTGGACCACCCTCCAAGATGGCGACGGAGACTTCCCAATGGCATTGTTAAGTTCCCCAGTTTCTGTGTTGTGGTTTTGTTTGTATGTGTGTGTTTCAGGAAATGGCTTCCTGAAATTCCCCCCAAGCAGCTGATTGGTCGGCCACATCGATGATTGGAGATCTGACCCCGCCCTCTCGTCAGGGGATACAGCCAGTGTTCTGTTGCTCAGAAGAGAGACGATTAGTGTGTCCTGTGTTCGTTGTTAAGAGCTGATGGTTATGTTCTGTGGTTGTTGCTGAGAGAGCTGATTGGTATGTCCTGTATTAATTGTTGCTCAGAGAGAGCTGATGGTTATGTCCTGTGTTTTTTTTTTGTGAAGTAGTTTGTATTATTCTGTTTCATTTGTTCCCAGGGGAGAAGGGGAAGGCACCTAGGGAGTGCGTAGGCAAGAGGCCTGCGGGCATACACAACACGTAGTATTTACTGTCTATGCACACTAGGTAAGACCTGGGCAGACCACCCCCTGTATTTTGGTTAGTGCACCAGGTGGTGCTAAGATAGGTAAGTAGTGGGTAGGCAGGTAAGGTAGGAGAGGGGGCTTTGACATTTACTTTCTTTGCTTTGGTTCCGTTCAGTGTGAAGGATGGTTTTGTTCTCTTTTTAACAAAAATATATGCCTTATAGAAATAGGACATGTTAATCACAAAACATAGCGTGACTGCAGAAAAGCTGTTGTTAATCTAGGTGGTCGACTGTGCAAACCAGAAAGTTGAGACAAGATGGAAAAATGCTGAATGATGGAACTGAGCAGTGTAGCCACCGACAAATCAGCTCAAACTTCACAACAAACACTTCCGGATATCTGGATCCTGTGTGCTGTGAGGCTGGGACCAGCCTGGGCACCACCGATAGGCTAGCAAGTTTAAACACGCTAAGCCTCTACTATATCTGTACTATTTCAGTCAGTTCTCTGCTTTACCCTGCGTGGTGATACAGTGAACCCYTATATACAAAAATTGCATTTACCATTTATCGCTTATGTTAAATAAAAATACTTAAAGTATATTCGGTGACTCTGAATCACATTTTATCCTGATACCAGATTCAATTGACGATTGAACCTTTTACATCAGCCCCTTTTCCCCAAATTTACGGTGTGAAGGAATAAATTCCCAGTAAACGGTAAATTCTCTGCCTTTGTCATCCTTACTCACACCTACAATCCCATACCTCTTTCACTCCACGGGGAGTTGAGTTGTAGCAGGGTGTTGCGTTCCCTCTTCCTAGAGGCGTACATAACAGGCATAAGGCGAGGGTAAGTGGACGAGGGTGTGTCTTAAGTGTTTGGACCGCACAAAGTTCTTTCTATGCCATGTTTAATCAACACTATCTTCTTTGTCCAACTTACCGTGACTTCGGACTTGATTTGCATGGGCATTTCTGGCCTGCAGACAGAGAGAAATTGGTGTGAAGAAGAGCTACTATGATGGAAAGATGATATAGCCAGAGTTGACAGGCCTCTCTCCATCCTAGGTGTCAAAGACACATGCCTGGTAAACTAGCACTAGAATGAAGATGCTGCCTGGTAAACTAGCACTAAAATGAAGATGCTGCCTGGTAACCTAGCACTAGAATGAAGATGCTGCCTGGTAACCTAAACACCGAATTGAAGATGCTTGCCTGGTAAACTAGCACTCGAATGAAGATGCTGCCTGGAAACTAGCACTCGAATGAAGATGCTGCCTGGTAAACTAGCACTCAAAATGAAGATGCTTGCCTGGTAAACTAGCACTAGAATGAAGATGCTGCTGGTAACTAGCACTAGAATGAAGATGCTGCCTGGTAAACTAGCACTAGAATGAAGATGCTGCCTGGTAAACTAGCACTACGAATGAAGATGCTGCCTGGTAAACTAGCACTCGAATGAAGATGCTGCCTGGTAAACTAGCACCGAATGAAGATGCTGCCTGGTAACTAGCACTAGAATGAAGATCTGCCTGGTAAACTAGCACTAGAATGAAGATGCTGCCTGGAAACTAGCACTAGAATGAAGATGCTGCCTGGTAAACTAGCACTTAGAATGAAGATGCTGCCTGGTAAACTAGCACTAGAATGAAGATGCTGCCTGGTAAACTAGCACTAGAATGAAGATGCTGCCTGGTAAACTAGCACTAGAATGAAGATGCTGCCTGGTAAACTAGCACTAGAATGAAGATGCTGCCTGGAAACTAGCACTAGAATGAAGATGCTGCCTGGTAAACTAGCACTAGAATGAAGATGCTGCCTGGTAACTAGCACTAGAATGAAGATGCTGCCTGGTAAACTAGCACTAGAATGAAGATGCTGCCTGGTAACTAGCACTAGAATGAAGATGCTGCCTGTAACTAGCACTAGAATGAAGATGCTGCCTGGTAACTAGCACTAGAATGAAGATGCTGCCTGTAAACTAGCACTAGAATGAAGATGCTGCCTGGTAAATAGCACTAGAATGAAGATGCTGCCTGGTAAATAGCACTAGAATGAAGATGCTGCTTGTAAACTACACTAGAATGAAGATGCTCCTGGTAAACTAACACTAGAATAAGATACTGCCTGGTAAACTAGCACTAGAATGAAGATGCTGCCTGGTAACTAGCACTAGAATGAAGATGCTGCCTGGTAAACTAGCACTAGAATGAAGATGCGCCTGGTAAACTAGCATAGAATGAAATGCTACCTGTAAACTAGCACTAGAAGAAGATGCTGCCTGGTAAACTAGCACTAGAATGAAGATGCTGCCTGGTTAACTAGCACTAGAATGAAGATGCTGCCTGGTAACTAGCACTAGAATGAAGATGCTGCCTGGTAACCAGCACTAGAATGAAGATGCTGCCTGGTAACCTAGCACTAGAATGAAGATGCTGCCTGGTAACCTAAGCACTAGAATGAAGATGCTGCCTGGTAAACTAGCACTAGAATGAAGATGCTGCCTGGTAAACTAGCACTAGAATGAAGATGCTCCTGGTAAACTACACTAGAATGAAGATGCTGCCTGGTAAACGAGCACTAGAATGAAATTCTGCCTGGTAAACTAGCACTAGAATGAAGATGCTGCCTGGTAAACTAGCACTAGAATGAAGATGCTGCCTGTAAAACTAGCACTAGAATGAAGATGCTGCCTGGTAAACTAGCACTGGAATGAAGATGCTGCCTGGTAAACTAGCATAGAATGAAGATGCTGCCTGGTAAAACTAGCACTAGATGAAGATACTGCCCTGTAAACTAGCACTAGAATGAAGATGCTGCCTGGTAAACTAGCACTAGAATGAAGATGCTGCCTGGTAAACTAACACTAGAATGAAGATGCTGCCTGGTAAACTAACACTAGAATGAAGATACTTCAGCAACTGATCTGTTTCGAAGTTGGAATATTGGGATATTACATATTTTACAAGACCCTATCCAGTAAAAAATACCCAAACTAAGCGCTTGAATGATTGATTTTTACAGAACACTAAAGATCCAAATCCTTCTCTTTGCACATGTGTAGTAGCAGGAGAGGGGGCACTCCCTCTGCCCCCTGTAATGGATGCTTGGAGTAAGAGTTAGGGTGGGTGGGGGGCTGCAGCTATGCCTGGGGTGGATGAGTGCAAGAACATGAGATGAGGGGAAAAGGCTGCATAGTGTCCAGGTCAGTTTTAGTCAGTGCCCTAGATGTGCAGATGTCTACAGGGTAGAGAGGTGTTGGGTGTCTGGGCGTTGTGCAAGGCATGTTGGCCTGCGTCCCAGCCCCCAGCAAGTAACTGATCCCAAGCTTGTTCATAAGGACTGGACTGGTAAAGGGCTGTCCAATGGATCAGCGCAGAAATACAACAATTATGGAATGATATTGGTACAGTAGAAATAAACTTATGGGACTAATCACATTTTATTTCAATATAAGTGTAATACTTCAAATGGTACTTTAAGTATAACCATAGTTGGGCCGACAGACTTACTGACGATGAGGACAATGCCCATGACAAACAGTACCACAGCGAAGATCAGTCCACCGATCCTCAGAGATTCATAGTCTGAAACAGAAATACATTTTTATCCCTGCACAGTTAGGACCACTTCTACGGAACATGTGCAAGGCACAGTGTCTTTGGGTGTATACAGCATAGCAAAGCTATGTAATTATGACACCATCAATCACATTCCTATGAGATAATTCAAACATACGCTCCTACTGTATATGCCACGATTGATAAATCCATCAGGTACACATCTATAGGTATCTATATTTTGATTGATATTACTGCCTCAAACATGGAAGGATATTCACTGTAAGAGCTGAATATATCCTATAATGTGTCTGAATGCATAGACCTACTGAAGACAGGATAGAGCAATGTGTTAAGAAATGAGACTACTACAGCAGAGTGGGAGGGACTGTTTGCCAGTTGAACTCCGGAAGCGTGGCCCGAAGGGTCAATGTTTTCTGACGCTCCTGGAAAAATGGAGGGAAAACGCGAGCCCGTCTTGACCTCCCAGATATGTGTCACGTTTACCCCCAGTGGAGTTAGTCCATGTTGATCCATCCCCCACTCACCGTAGTGAAATGCAGAGTCATAGTCTGGAGGGGAGAAGGAGAGGGAATACATGAAAACCAGATACATTTAGTGTGTGACTGCATTTTGTAGAATGTTATTATATCTACATTAAAATTGCAGCTATGGTATTAAAAAGGGCACATTAGACCACATGTCCCCTCGGCCACTTGTCCCCTCGCCAGCCAAAGCAAATAGAAGACAGAGCTGCGCATGACGCCAGATGGAATGCATTGTAAAGGAACCGGTGGGAGACTTATCAAAATGTTGTGGCCCTGCTGGGAATTAAATCTCCTTTAAATCACACACATTCATAGTGGTCCCTTTCAATAGAAACTTAAACACCATGTTTGGAGCTAAACTAATTCAAACATCAACTGAGTTTTGAGTGCAACTGGTGTGAAAAGATGGTAAGTGACCAAAAAGTATGTGATTTGCCAACATGCTKTTTAAAGTGAAATACAATCAGTACAGTAATGTTCATTTGAAACAACAAGAAACCTTTACCCTTTTCATCCATCGTCGATGCTGGAAAACAAAAGAGAGAAAGCATTAATGATTGACAGAGAATAGCTCTGACTGTGTGCTTGGTGTGAACTACGAAGCTTTCATAACTGGTTTTAGGCTCTGTTTACTTTCATAACTGTAGTCAAGTGTTCCAGTTCCAGAGGTGTACATTGAATGTAAATAGTGACTACTGTACACATGATAGTAAGACTGGTTGTAGTGTTCTGTGCTTTTTAAAAATATMGTCCACTTGTACTGACGGTTTAGGAATGGTGCATGCACTTACACAGATTACACCACTGGGTGATGCGATACACAGTGCATGCTTTTAAATACAATCTGGCAACAATCAGGTGGCTCTCTCCTCAGAAGAGTAAAGGGGAAGTTGCAAAATGCGGTTGAAATGTAGTGGAAATGCTAAAGCTACAATGATGCAAGACACCACACAGTTGCAAGTCCTGACGCATTTATAACCATACCCACTCTGCAGTCATTTCCCAAGGCCAGTGACCCATGTCAGCTCAGGTAGGTGCTGTAATAAAGCAGACTTCACTGTGMGTGTGTGTGCGCACGCATGTTGGCTTGTGCAGTGCGAGTAACCATTTGAGAATCAACCAAATGTCACATCTTCCCTCACAATACCATTTAGATTAAGAATCTAAATCACATGGATGTCACGTTATCTGGATCACCAAACAGCAAATAAATGACTCCTGCTTCGTTGAGTACAGAGGTAATAGAACCACTTCTTGAAGATTCCAAGGTGTAGTGCAATAATCACTGCTCAGCGCTCTAACAATGAAATGCTCCTCTGATTGGCTCATCTCGTATCTGCTGACATTTTCATTTTGTTTTCTTCTAAAGGATGTCAGAGAACGACAACACGAGCCAGCAGGGCTTGGTGCAGTAGATAAGCCTAATGTCCGACAAACACTTTCGTTTGGTGTCATTCCTCTCCATTACCAGGGGAACTCATATCCTGGCCAAATCACCCTGTTGACTGAGGAGAAAAACAACTAATGTAGGGCAATCTGCTCAGGAACAAGTCAGCACAACACAACCCAAAGTGCAGTGTAGGACTGCCTAGCGCCACATGCTACTACAATATGGGAGGCTTAGCTGCACTTCAAATGACCGATTACTAAAATCCCTCACATGAGAAAAAGGCTAATCCTGGCCAGGAAAGCAAAAGGCTCTTTCTTACACCAGTCTAGATGAGCCCATTTCAAATGAACTGGATTTAATCATAACTTGAAATCCTTACACAATAGTACTTAATCAATATAGTTGTGCACTATGTAAGTACAGACAAAGCAAAGCTAGTTACTCTACAGAGAGCCATACTCTAGGGCAGGGGTATCAAACTCATTCTATGTAGGACCTAGTGTCTGCTGGTCTTTGCTTTTTCCTTTCAATTAAGACCTAGACAACCAGGTGAGGGGAGTTCTTTACTAATTAGGGCGGAGCGAAAACCCACAGACACTCATTTCACAGAGGGCCGAGTTCAACACATGTGCTCTATGGCAGAGTTTCCCAAACTCGGTCCTGGCACCCCGACGAGGAGTTATTTCAATCAGCTGTGTAGTGCTAGGCCAAAAACCAAAATGGGGACCCCAGGACTGAGTTTGATGAAACCTTGCTCTAGGGCAACTGACCAGCCAATAACAAATATGGCTGTGCATTCTCAGTGCCCATTCCAAAACAGACACCGTGTTTCTCATTCCATTATGACAACACTGAGGCATCCAATAAAACAAACTTACCTGGCATGTCCCTGCCTATAGATGACCCTGTTAGTATAGACAGACCAGAAACCAGCTCATTCTTTAAATCACTGGCACTCCTAAGACACTACACAGTTCGCTAAAATATGACACTATACACTTTCCTCTATCACATTGCAGTGTCTCCCCTACATGCATTGGCCGACACTGAAAAATATATATATATATATTTATTTATTTATTATGTTGATGTCTGCCCCAGGAATAATCCAGGTTGACCCCATCCGCCACAACCTCCCCCCACTAACTCTGCCACCACTGCTGAAAAACATCCTAGTGGGAACCACTGCACTGTGAATGACCTTTTCAGTTTCTCTACAGACAGCCATACTCTAGGACAGAGTTTCCCAACCCTCTCCTCTGCCCCCATCCCTCAGACATTTCACACTTTTGTTTTAACCCTAAATGGGCACACCTGGTTCAATTAGTCAACTAATCATCAAGCCTTTGACTAATTGAATCAGGTGTGCCAGTTTAAGGTTAAAACAAAAATGTGAAAAATCTGGGAGGACCGGGCAGTGTTTCCCAACTCCAGTCCCCCCCCTCACCAGCACACATTTTTGTTGTAGCCCCGGACAAAAACACCAAATTCAACTCATGAGGATTCGACGATTAGTTGACAAGTTGAATCAGGTTTGTTTGTCCAGGGCTACCATACAAATGTGTACTGTAAAAAAAGGGGGGTATTCGAGGACTGGAGTTGGGAAACACTGCTCTAGGGCAACTGATAAGCCAACAAAGATGGCCATGCATTCTGTGTCCATTCCAAGGCAGACAGACTGCATTTCTCATTCCTTTGACACAACTGAGACATCCAATGCACTGCAAACTTACCTGGCATCTCCCTGCCAAATCCTGACCCTGTTAGTACAGACAGACCAGAGACCAGCTCATTCTTTAAATCACTGGCACTCTGAATAAAACATTACAGTTCCCTCAACCACACTGTGAATGCTCCTCAGTCACCATTCATGTGCTGGAGTCAAGTATTTTGAAAGAGAAGRTCAAACAAAAAAAAGAGTGAAAGGAAAAAGCTCACCCAAAGCAGGAGGAACACAGGCGCAGAAAGCCACCAACAGAGAGAGATCCATGTCACCTGGAGACAAAGGGAAACAACCACCAGAAACATGAAGGACCTCCCAAAGACAACGACTGAAAGTGTAGGAGAAAAATGGCAAAACAGAAAGCAAATACTTTATTGGAGAACCAAGTTCAAATCCCCTAGGGGGACTCAATTGTCATGATACATGACAATTACATATTTCAAGCATAACGTAATGGAAAGACTGCTATGCTCATAATGAGGAAACATAACAGGCTTACAGTTGTCCTGACCAGAGGAGTGTTGAAGAGCTCCCACCACCAGTGTCTGACAGGTCTGGTTGTGAGGGGAGTCACAACACCCTGCAACTTTAACACTTCACTATCAAAGAAAGGACTGTTCTTGAAATCACACCAATCTCTCTCAAGAAATGAAACTACAGGGAATAGGTACATCTACAGAATTAGCACTTATTCTTGACTTCACATTCCTTGTTTGTGCCCCTGACCAGCGGGGAGGAATTAAACATTGAGGTGATGCATTCGAATAACCCTAACATCTTGTGATCTTATAGCTGACCTATGGAGGCCAGAGTCTGTTGCTGCTAGACTCAAACAGTTCCCCCATGATCTCTTTATGTTATTAGCTCCTGACTCGGGGTAAGGGTAGAGGGGGCTATTTCAGTGTCTGCACCATAGAACACAGGTATCCTGTCCTGGCAGTATCGAGATGCAGGGAGGAGAGACCCGGGTTGAGTTGCACTTGATATTTGGTCAGGGGGTTAAAGAGATACATTGCCTTCAGAAAATATTCACGCCCCTTTACTTTTTCTACATTTTGTTGAGTTACAAAGTGGGGTTAAAATTGATTTAATTGTAATTTGTTGTCAACGATCTACACAAAACACCATGTAATGTCAAAGTGGAAGAAAAATTCTAACATTCGTAAAAAATATATATATTATAGTGAAATAAATTACTAATACATCTTGATTAGGTCAGTATTCAATCCCCTAAGTCAATAAATGTTAGAATCACCTTCGAAGCAATTACGGCTGAGTGTCTTTCTGGGTAAGTTTCTAAGAGCTTTCCACACCTGGATTGTACAACAATTGCCCATTATTCTTTTCCAAATTCTTCAAGCTCTGTCCAATTGGTTGRTGGCTAGACAACCATTTTCAGGTCTTGCCATAGATTTTCAAGTAGATTTAAGTCATCACTGTAACTTGGCCACTCAGGAACATTCACTTTCTTCTTGGTAAGCAACTCCATTGTAGATGTGGCTTGTGTTTTAGGTTACTCTCTTGCTGAAAGCTGAATTCATCTCCCAGTGTCTGGTGTAAAGCAGACAACCAGGTTTTCATCTAGAATTTCGCCGGTGCTTAGCTCCATTCCATTTATTTTTTATCCTGAAAAGCTCCCTAGTCCTAAACGATTACAAGCATACTCATAACATGATGCAGCCACCACTATGCTTGAAAATATGGAGAGCGGTACTCAGTAATGTGCTGTATTGGATTTGCCCCAAACAAAACACATTGTATTCAGCACAAAAAGTGAATTGCTTCGAAACATTTTTTGCAGTATTACTTTAGTGCCTTGTTGCAAACAGGGTTATGTTTTGGAATATGTTTATTCTGTACAGGCTTCCTTCTTTTCACTGTTAATTAGGTTAATATTGTGAAATAACTACAATGTTGCTGATCCATCCCCAGTTCCCTCCTATCACAGCCATTAAGCTCAGTAACTGTTAAAATCACCACTGGCCTCATGCTGAAATCTCTGAGCGGTTTCCTTCCTTTCCGGCAACTGAGTTAGGAACGACGCCTATATCTTTGTAGTGACTGGGTGTATTGATACATCATCCAAAGTGTAATAAATAACTTCACCATGCTCAAAGGGATATTCAATGTGTGCTTTWAAAAAAATATATACATTTTTTGACCCATCTACCAGTAGGTGCCCTTCTTTGCGAGGCATTGGAAAACTTCCCTGGTCTTTGTGTTTGAATCCGTGTTTAAAATTCACTCTTCTACTGAGGGACCTTACAGATAATTGTATGTGTGGGGTACAGATAAGGTTGTCATTCAAAAAAATCATGTTAAACACTTTTATTGCACACAGAGTGAGTCCATGCAACTTGTTAAGGGACTTGTTAAGCACATTTRTTCCTCCTGAACTTATTTAGGCTTGCCATAACAAAGGAGTTGAATAATTATTGATTCAAGAAATTTCCACTTTTCATTTTTAATTCATTTGTAAAAAAAAATATTAAAAAAACATAAGTCCACTTTGACATTATGGGGTATTGTGTGTAAGCCAGTGACAAACAAATCTAAGTTTCATCCATTTGAAATTCAGTATGTAACAAAAGAAATTGGAAAATGTCAAGGGTTGTGAATACTTTTTGAAGGCACTGTAACTCATCTTTTTTTCTCAGCTGGAATGTGCAGTCCACTGCTCACGACGGCATGCCGCACACCGCTACAGTCTGTTTTTCACACATAGACCATTCTTTCTACAGATGTTTGTCCAAGCCCTTCTAGATTTTCTRCATCATGTGTTTACCGGTTGTGGCTCTTAAACCAAAACTCCCACACTGGAGTGTTGTTTGTGGAGGCATTGGCACTCTAGGCAGAAAGTGTCCTGAGTTTTGTTACAGACAGCAGATACAGTTGAAGTCGGAAGTGTACATACACTTTAGCCAAATACATTTAAACTCAGTTTCTCACAATTCCTGACATTTAATCCTAGTAAAATGTCCCTGTTTTAGGTCAGCTAGGATCACCACTTTATTTTACGAATGTGAAATGTCAGAATAACAGTAGAAATAATGATTCATGTCAGCTTTTATTTCTTTCATCACATTCCCAGTGGGTCAGAAGTTTACATACACTCAATTAGTATTCGGTGGCATTGCCTTTAAATTGTTTAACTTGGGTCAAACGTTTTGGGTAGCCTTCCACAAGCTTCCCACAATAAGTTGGGGAAATRTTGGCCCATTCTTCCTGACAGAGCTGGTGTAACTGAGTCAGGTTTGTAAGCCTCCTTGCTCGCACACGCTTTTTCAGTTCTGCCCACAGATTTTCTATAGGATTGAGGTCAGGGCTTTGTGACGGCCACTCCAATACTTGACCTTGTTGTCCTAAAGACGTTTTTCCACAACTTTGGAAGTATGGTCATTGTCCATTTGGAAGACCCATTTGTGACCAAGCTTTAACTTCCTGACTGATGTCTTGACATGTTGCTTCAATATATCCACATACTTTTCCTTCCTCATGATGCAATCTATTTTGTGAAGTGCACCAGTCCCTCCTGCAGCAAAGCACCCCCACAACATGATGCTGCCACCCCCATGCTTCACGGCTGGGATGGTGTTCTTCGGCTTGTAAGCCTCCCCTTTTTTATCCAAACATAACGATGGTCATTATGGCCAAACACTTCTATTTTTGTTTCATCAAACCAGAGGACATTTCTCCAAAAAAGTAAGATCTTTGTCCACATGTGCAGTTGCAAACTAGTAGTCTGGCTTTTTCCTTGCGAGCGGCCTTTCAGGTTATGTCAATATAGGTACTTTTGTAGCCGTTTCCTCCAACATTCTCACAAGGTCCTTTTTCTGTTGTTCTGGGATTTGTTTGCACTTTTTGCACCAAAGTACGTTCATCTCTAGGAGACAGAACGCATCTCCTTCCTGAGCGGTATGACGGCTGCGTGGTCCCATGTTGTTTATACTTGCATACTATTGTTTGTACAGATGAACGTGGTACCTTCAGGTGTTTGGAAATTGCTGAAAGGATGCACCAGACTTGTGGAGGTCTACAATTTTTTTTCTGAGGTCTTGTCTGATTTCTTTTGATTTCCCATGAATGTCAAGCAAAGAGGAACTGAGTTTGAAGGTAGTCCTTGAAATACATCCACAGGTACACCTCCAATTGACTCAAATGATGTCAATTAGCCTATCAGAAGCTTCTAAAGCCATGACAATTTTCTGGAATTTTCCAAGCTGTTTAAAGGCACAGTCAACTTAGTGTATATAAACTTCTGACCCACTGGAATTGTGATACAGTGAATTATAAGTGAAATAATCTGTCTGTAAACAATTGTTGGAAAAATTACTTGTGTCATGCACAAAGTAGATATCCTAACCGACTTGCCCAAACTATAGTTTGTTAACAAGAAATTTGTGGAGTGGTTGAAAAATGAGTTTTAATGACTCCAACCTAACTGTGTGTAAWCTTTCAACTTCAACTGTAAGCCTAAATGTTTCTTTAAACAAAATCTTGTTTGTTGGAGTGCTGCAGAAGAATGTACTCACCTGACACTAATCTCTAGGGAACTGTGAGCATATTTGATTCATGTGCAGAACATGAATGTGGGATTTTGGGAGAATTGAACGGTGAACATACAAATTAGCCATATTATATATCTAATTATGTATTCACTGCATCACCTGTCAGATTAAGTCACTGTCCTCAGGACTTCTGTCCAACTTCTGTACAACTGAAATATGATAATTAAGAACTACTCTGGCAGCAGATGAGGTGGCAGAACTCATACTATACATTATGTAGATTTCCATATGAAGGAATYCCATACTGTGATGGGCATCAGATGGCCGTCACTGTAGTTAATATAATAATATGACAGTGATTAAAACGATTAGCCCCACTGACTCTGATCAGAGCTCATCTTTTGGCACAGACCCTATCTGTTCCATCCCTAGCCCAAGGCATAGAGAAGCTGTTCCATAAGGCGACTATAACTACTCATACTTAAGGTTTCTGAGTTGGAGCAGTGTGGCATGGTTTAGAGAGAAACAGGGATTTAAACACTCAAACCAGGGATAAGAACAGGATTAACAACAAAGGACTGCCAATCAATATCTTAATCTACCAAATGCTGCAAGAGTTATAACAAAGGACAATACTCGTGTTTGTTACAGCATTCTACTTTAAAGAAGACTAGGCTCACCCTCAAGTAAACAAAGTTTAAACTAAGTTATTCTTAGAAAATACTATTAACCTCAGTCATGGTTTTCATCTAGCCCATTAGGCTATAAATAGCTACTTCCCATGCCTAGAGAGTTGAGGTTATTGCATTTTGCCTGAACTGAAAAGGACAAATAAAAAGTAAGAAAAGCAGACTAGGCTACTACAAGCACCGAAACTGTTAACCCAGTCAGTTTTAACATTTATGGTACAGCAGGTCTATGCCAACTGGTGGCTTGGGGCCGAATGTGGCTCCCGGGTGATTTCATTTGGCCACCTAAGTTTTCTAAGCAAAAAAAAACGTTTTTAAAAAAGGACTTTTATTGTTGGACATAAAATACTGTAAAAACTAAAGCAAGTGATTTTCATTTTGTAAATCTGTTCCAAAGTATTCCCACGCATAATAGAGAGATATGTGACCATATACAAGTTTAAGCAAGGTTTGAACAGATTATGTTTTACTCAAATATTATACACTACATGACCAAAGGTATGTGCACACCTGCTCGTTGAACATCTCAGTCAAAAATCATGGGCATTAATATAGAGTTGGTCCCCCCTTCGCTGCTACAACAGCCTACACTCTTCTGGGAAGGCTTTCCACTAGATGTTGGAACATTGCTGCAGGGACTTGCTTCCATTCAGCCACAAAAGCATTAGTGAAGTCGGGCACTGATGTTGGGCAATTAGGCCTGGCTCGCAGTTGGCATTCCAATTCATCCCAAAGGTGTTTGATGGGGTTGAGGTCAGGGCTCTGTGCAGGCCAGTCAAGTTCTTCCACACCGATCTCGACAGACAATTTCTGTATGGACTTCGCTTTGTGCACGGGGGGGATTGTCATGCTGAAACAGGAAAGGGCCTTCCCCAAACTGCTGCCACAAAGGAAGCACAGAATCGTCTAGAATGTCAGTGTTAAGATCCCCCTTCACTGGAACTACGGGGCCTAGCCCAATTAATGAAAAACAGCCCCAGACCGTTATTCCTCCTCCACCAAATTTTACAGTTGGCACTATGCATTCGGGCAGGTGGCGTTCTCCTGGCACCTCCCAAACCCAAGTTTGTCCGTCGGACTGCCAGATGGTGATGTGTGAGTCATCACTCCAGAGAACTGCCAACTAGCAAGTGTATTCACTGACATTGTCAAGCTCTCACTGACAAAGTCTGTAATACCTACATGTTTGCTCTTTATTTAACCATCTTACATATAAAACCTTATTTGTTCATCGAAAATTGTGAATAACTCACCACAGGTTAATGAGAAGGGTGTGCTTGAAAGGATGCACATAATTCTGCAATGTTGGGTTGTATTGGAGAGAGTCTCAGTCTTAAATCATTTTTCACACAGTCTGTGCCTGTATTTAGTGTTCATGCTAGTGAGGGCCGAGAATCCACTCTCACATAGGTATGTGTTTGCAAAGGGCATCAGTGTTCAAAAATCCCAAAATTTGGCAGTGGCTTCTGATTAAATTKAATTTTCACAGAACCGCTTGTTGCAACTTCGATGAGGCACTCCTATTCAGACATCGGTGAGTGGACTGAAGCCAGGGCATGAAAGAGATAACGAATCCAGTTGTTTGTGTCATCCGTTTCGGGAAAGTACCTGCGTAATTGCGCACCCAACTCACTCAGGTGCTTCGCAATATCACATTTGACATTATCCGTAAGCTTGAGTTAATTTGCACACAAAAAAAATCATACAATTATGGAAAGACCCGTGTGTTGTTCTTGTTAATGCAGACAGAGAAGCGCTCCAACTTAATCATAGCCTCAATTTTGTCCCGTACATTGAATATAGTTGCGGAGAGTCCCTGTAATCCTAGATTCAGATCATTCAGGCGAGAAAAACAACACCCAGATAGGCCAGTCGTGTGAGAAACCCGTCATCATGCAAACGGTCAGACAAGAGAAAATGACGGTCAGTAAAGAAAACATTAAGCTCGTGTCAATATATTGCCCCTTGATAACCAGCACACTTCTGTATGTTGTAAAAGCATTACATGGTCACTGCCCATATCATTGCATATTGCAGAAAAAACACGAGAGTTCAGGGGCTTTGCCCAAACTACATTTTCACTGTAGTGTGCAAAACGTCTTTCAAGCTGTCAGGCATTCCCTTGGCAGCAAGTGCCTCTCAGTGGATGCTGCAGTGTACCCAAGTGGCGTTGGGAGAAACTGCTTGCACTCCACTACGTCTCCCTGTCATGGCTTTTGCGCCATCAGTACAGATACCAACACATCTTGACCACCAAAGTCCATTTGKTGTCACAAAGCTGTCCAGTACTTAAAAAATATCCTCTCCTGTTGTCCTTGTTTGCAGAAGAGGATGTCCTCCTTAATTGACCCCCCATATACATAACGGACATATACCAGGAGCTGTGCCAGGCCCGCCACGTCTGTTGACTCATRCAGCTGTAACGCATAGAATTCACTGGCTTGTATGCGAAGCAGTAATTGTTTCAAAACATGTCCTGCCATGTCACTGATGCGTCGTGAAACAGTGTTGTTTGATGAAGGCATTGTCTGTATAGTTTTTTTGGCCTTTTCCCCCAGCAGCTGGAAGAATTAAGTCCTCCAAAATAGTATGGGGCTTGCCTGTTCTAGCCACTCGGTAGCTCACCATATAAGACGCTTTTAGCCCCTTCTTATTAATGGTATCTGTTGCATTTATATGTCTTACTAATCTAAAGTCGTCTTAATTCTCGCATAAAAAAACATTTTTCAGGCATGTTTTGGCATGTTTTGCTTCTAAATGTCTGCGCCAGAGTGAAGGTTTCATTGAGTTGTGAGATAGTACTTTTGCACATATAACACACTGTGGCTGATGAAAGGCACTACTAATATAAGTGAACCCCAAATCAATGTAGTTCTCATCATATTTGCGCCTCTTCGATGGTCCAATGTCCCCATCTGCTGTTCGGTGCTTTCCCGGGTAAGGGGGCAGTAGCTCTTCGGCTGCATCAGATTCACAACTGTCAGTGTCCATGCTAGCTGGGCTAACAGCAAATGTAGAAATACTTATGCTAGCATTGGATGGGCTCGTGGAAGCAGAACAAGTTGTGTCGTTGACAGGTACAGGTGTAGTACTGCTGGTAGTAGCAGTACTACCATAGAGCTGGTATGTGTCTCTATGGACGCAGGCCTTACTTTTTTTTAACCATTCACCAATTTTCGAGCAAACGGAATGAGCAGCAGCTACGTTTGGCCACATATGGACCATTTCTGGAATTCCCGCGAGAGAGTAACGGTTAATGTGATTGGATGTTAATTATTTGACTAGGCTAGCTGTATTTGACATTGCGTTGTTATTTCGCTGAACACTAGTTGGTTTAATTTTATTTTTGGCAGTGAAATGAGGCTACTCAGGCGAAAATAAAACCTCACCCAAATGTATAGCCACGTTGGAAAATATAAAACGCACTGCTTGAAAATGTGAAGAATTATATATATATATTTTTATTCACATACCACCCCAACAAATCCACAGATGACACAATCTCAATCCACACTGCCCTTTCCCACCTGGGCAAAAGAAACACCTATGTGAGAATGCTGTTCATTAACTACAGCTCAGCATTCAACACCATAGTGCCCACAAAGCTCATCACTAATCTAAGGACCCTGGGACTAAACACCTCCCTGCCACTGGATCCTGGACTTCCCCTTCTGTACTCCCTGTTCAAACACGACTCCAACACCGTCATTAAGTTTGCTGACGACACAACAGTGGTAGGCCTGATCACCGACAACGATGAGACAGCCTATAGGGAGGTCAGAGACCAGGCAGTGTGGTGCCAAGACAAGAACTTCTCCCTCAGTGTGAGCAAGACAAAGGAGCTGATTGTGGACTACAGGAAAAGGCTGGCCCGAACAGGCCGCCATTAAAATCGACGGGGTTGTAGTGGAGCGGGTGGAGAGTTAAGTTCCTTGTTGTCCACAAACACACCAATACAGTCGTGAAGAGGGCACGACAACACCTTCCCCCCCTCAGGAGACGGAAAATATTTGGCATGGGTCCCGAGATCCTCAAAAAGTTCTACAGCTGCACCAGAGAGAGCACCCTAACCAGGTAGTGTGTACGGCACTGGGGCAAAGCTTCCTGCCATCCAGGACCTATATACCAGGCGGTYTCAGAGGAAAGCCCAGAGACCAAAGTCATAGACGGTTCTCTCTGCTACTGCATGGCAAGCGGTACCGGAGCGCCAAGTCTAGGACCAAAAGGCTCCTTAACAGCTTCTACCCCCAAGCCATAAGACTGCGGWGCAATTAATCAAATGGCRACCCAGACTATTTACATTGACATCCCCCACCCCCATTTGTTTTTACACTGCTGCTACTCGCTGGTTATTATCTATGCATAGTCACTTCACCCCTACCTACAAGTACACCCCTACCTACATTACCTCGACTAACCTGTACCCCTGCACATTCACTCGGTACCGGTATTCCCTGTATATAGCCTCGTTATTTTATTATTTTTTTTTACTTTAGTTTATTTTGTAAATACTTTAACTCTTTCTTGAACTGCACTGCTGGTTAAGGGCCTGTAAGTAAGCATTTCACAGCCAGGTCTACACCTGTTGCATTCGACGCATGTGACAAATAAAGTTTGATTTGAACGTGTTTCCACTTCTCCAAAGTCCAATGGCAGCAAACTTTACACCAATCTAGCTGACGCATGGCATTGCGCATGGTGATCTCAGGCTTGTGAAGCTCCCGACGAACAGTTATTGTGCTGACGTTGCTTCCAGAGGCTGTTTGTAACTCAGTAGTGAGTGTTGCAACCGATGAGATGATTTTTTACACGCTTTAGCACTCAGCGGTCCCATTCTGTGAGCTTGTGTAGCCTACCACTTCGCAGCTGAGCCGTTGTTGCTCCTAGACATTTCCACTTCACAATAACAGCACTTACAGTTGGCCGGGAAGTTCTAGCAGGGCATAAATCTGACAAACTGAATTGTTGGAAAGGTGGCATCCTATGATGATGCTACGTTGAAAGTCACTGAGCTCTTCAGTAAGGCCATTCAACTGACAATGTTTGTCTATGGAGACTGCATGGCTGTGTGCTCGATTTTATACACCTGTCAGCAACGGGTGTGGCTGAAATAGCCAAATCCACTAATTTGAAGGGATGTCCACATACTTTTGTATATATAGTGTATCTGTTTGGGCTTCTTGCGGTCTACAAATTATTTATAATTACTTATCCGGCCCACTGACCATACGCTCAAGTAAAAATCGGCCCGCAGCTGAATCTAGTTGATGATCGCTGCCATACAGTCATTGGCTTATGTCATGTATGCTATTTCTAAACGGTCTTGCCTAGCTAAAATATTTGAACCCTTGATTAATTCTCAGCTAAGATCTTTCCTACCTTTTTAAATGTACATCAATCGTGTTTTAGACCATGTCATAGCGTTACCTCTGCTGCATCCCTAGTTATGTGGTTTACTGTATGGATAAAAGGCAACATTGTGCTGCCCTCTTCATTGACCTTCCAAAGGCTTTTGATACTGTTGATCACTCTCTGCTAATTCAGTCTTTCTTCAATTGGCCCGAGACCAGGCTGCATGTAACCCCTTTAATAATCACTTGACCAATATAACTCAATGTGTATCTACTGATGGTGTTAAATCAGGTTACCTGTATATAACGAGAGGTGTCCCGCATGGGTCGATTCTGGGCCCTGTACTTTTTACAATAACAATATTGTCTGTAAAACATGTTATCCTGCACTTGTATGTTGATGATACTGTTGTGTATGCCATTGCCCCCACGGTTGACCAGGCTCTATCTGACCTACAGTCTACCTTCATTGTCTTACAGAAAAACCTTATTGACCTGAAATTAGTATTGAATGCAGGTAAAACTAAGCATATGTTGTTCTCTAGTGCGCATAAATATAACTGATGATATGTACTTTGGATGGTGTCCAAATTGATCCGTGTCCCTGTTAACAAATATCTGGGCTTCTGGATAGATGAAAAGCTGTCTTTTAAAAAGCATTTTGATGAGTTAACTAAAAGTTGATTTACTTTTCTTGCACCTTATTTGTGGAACAAGCTTAAATGTTCTTAAACTAGATGTTCTTAAACTAAACTCTCGGGCAATCCTGAAAGAAGATTGATGACCTTATTGCTGATGAATGTGTTTGTTTTTATGACCATGTTTTTCTTTCGATGTGCATTTTGCATTTTTATGCGTGTATTTTCTGTAATTCAGGACTCATCTGTAAAATATACCTTGGTTTCAGTATGACTCCCTGATAAAATAAAGGTGAAATAAATAAATTACAAAATGGTCAAGTGCTCTCAAAGATATTTACAAATCGTTGTAAATGTAATGATATGGGGAACATTCTGTAGTCTAAATGTTCTTAAAACCAACGAAAAAATTGGCTTACTTGCAAGGCTATTTAAATAAGTTTAGCAATTTATACACAAACTTTAAAGCTGTGCGCACAGGTCAATAACAGCTTTCTTCCCCAAAGCACATGTATAACAGCCTGTCAGAGCAGTCACGTTGTTGTAGCCTAGTTGTAATTTTCCCCGTCAAAACATGTGAACCTTTTGGTAAAAGAAGTATGGCAAATGAAAACAAATTACCTGTCACAAGTCCAATTAATGGAAAAGAGGTGCCTGTGGAGATTAGATGAATAACAAAAATGCTTGGGGTCGCTGCCTTGCCTCTGCCCAGTGCGCTCCTTCAGAAACAATGTTTCTAGTGTTCTAATTTACCGACACAAAAAGTCCCCTTTGTAAAACACGATTTAATGAGCGTACTTAGTGTACATACATTTATAAAAAATAATTAAAATCTGGTCCTGAAATGTTTCTCCTGAAACATCCAGCAAAGTTTTCGTAGTCTAGTATATCTGAGCGTCTGGCGGGGGAAAGAGGGGGGAGGGGGTTAGGGGTTGGTCTGAGAAGAAATGCAATCTGCCCTCCAAAATTACCCTGCTACTGAGGGGTAAACAACCTTACCACCAACTCTATTTTGATGTTTGTTTTCCCCAAACAAACGCAGATTCAGTCACCGAATTGCTATAGTGTTGGAAAACGTGTGTAACATTTTAAATGCATGAACTGTGTGCGGACTGAGGGAGCACACCCCTGAATCTATCCTAGGCAGCCGATAGTGCATATCTAGCGCCACTATCGTCGAGGTTTAATGTGCATTGCCGGTAATACACTCGTGTCCCCTGTGGACCGGCTCGTAAATAGAGCATCCTCCATTCAGACTGCAAAGGCATAATCAACATCATTAACCATCTTTAATGTCGAGCTGCTTAAAAACGGGGTAAATGTGTACTAATTAAACACAATTTTCCACCACCATTTTCATATTTTCGGACAATTTGTTGTACACCGTGTTCAGTCAAGGGTGTGCACCATCCTAAATCGAAAATACATGATAGAACGCTTGCTTGTTCTGCCCACTATGATTCATTTGCTCCCATTGGAAACGACAGCCTGTGGTCTATCTTGGGTTAGTTATACAAATCTTTGATGATGCCTTTGCAGCTGAATGGGGGTTGCGTTATATACAACTACGAGCCACTCCATGGGGGGACACGAGGGTATTACCGGGAAGGCACATCAATCCTTGACAGTAGTGCAGATATAGCGCCAACTATTGGCTGCTTAGGCTGCCCTGAAATCGATTTTAGGCTGTTTAATAACATAACAATTGTGTGCAGTTATTTGGCATTTTGAGACAATTTTCCATAATTATTTCACAGTTCAAAACAAGTTTAGCACTGTATGTTAAGTCTGAGTGAGGTAACATTCAGTGGGAGTAAAATTATTTCCTAAGCATGCCAGAAAGTGGGCTATAGCCTATTCTATCTCTAAGGTTGCCCCAGCAGTTTCAAACAGAGGCAACAGAAGAGAGTCAGTTCCAGGTTAGAACAAAACAAGAGAAAATTACAAACCTTGGGAAAAAAAACAAAAGGCTACGCTTGGTTATAGGTTACGCCAACTTGGCTTGGGCCCTACAAAGTTAGCTACATGCTATCCCACACATCAATACTTTTCCACGTAGGCCTACTACTGTGAGTAGCCTGCCTAGCCCTCGAGTCATTGAGTATTAGCCTCAAGTGGATGTTGAACTAGAGGCGGTAGTCCCGCATCCAGTTCAACATCCACTCGAGGGTTCCCCCTGGCAGGCTGTCCAGGTGAGCTATACAGTCCATTTTGGAGCCCTCGAGTGGATGTTGAGCGGGACTCAAGGATGTCTCCGTCAGGGAGAGCCACTGCTCAACTGGATGTGGAAGTGTAACCAGATAGACAGATTCTGTAGTGGTTTGCATTTTGCCTGTACATTTCATAATATAATTTTTATCTAACAGGCTTATATGTTGTTTTGGACTGTTAAGACATTCAGTAAGATTAAACTTGACTGTTATTGTTGCATGTAGCAGTCAAGATAGCTTGCATGCTAGCTATCAATCATAATGGGTTTGGTTAGCTAGCTAACTAGGGTCGTCAACCAGATTAGCATCTGAATTCGAATTATTTTGAGTGTAATGCAGTTGTTTGGTGACACTAACCACATTTTCATCCAGTTAATGGGAGTAAAGTCATACCTTATTAAAATAAATCATGACAGCTGTCATGGAAACAGTTACGGTACAATTTTACAAATGCCAACACATAATTTGTTGGTTTGACATGGTGGTATCTGTTTGTGTCAATAAAATGAATTATGCGAGAAATGACAGTGGAAACACCTTTATGCGCGAATAATCAAAGTAAATTTGGAGTCACGCGATGACATGGTGTGTGGTCCTCCCACTACGACTCTGGAAAGCATGTCGTTTATTAGGCTACAGATTAAATAAATGATGAACTTCACAGGGTGGTGAAAGTGCACGGTATGAACTTTATGCTCCTTTCCTGGTGACATGATGATCGATGCTTGACTGCTGTTTGACAAATAAAAATATCAATAAATGGTTAGCAGATGTTAATGCGAGAGTAGCGAAATGCTTGAGCTTCTAGTTCCGGCAGTGCAGTAATATCTAACAAATTCATATTTACTACCTTATACACACAAATGTAAAGGGATGAATAAGAATATGTACATATAAATATATGGATGAGCGATCGCCGTGCGGCATAGGCAAGATGGTATAGAATACGGTATATACATATGAGTAATGTAGGATATGTAGACATTATTAAAGTGGCATTATTTAAAGTGACGAGTGATTTGTTAAAACTTTATTAAATCCATTTATTAAAGTGGCAAGAGATTTGAGTCTGTCTATCCATAATAATCTCATGTAGACTAACCTACCCGCACTGTGTCTGCCAGCTGTTGGCTAGAGTGCACATGCAAAGAGTAAGCACGTTTGCTATTTAATGCAACAGTTTGTGACAAAACTATTGGTAGATTTAAAAATGCAATGGAAACACATTTAACATTCAATTTTTATTTAGTACATGAAAACCAAGTGTGCGCACCATGTCATCACGCACTGACTTTTATCCTCAACATGTCAGTTTGGTGGAAACACCACTGGCGGGAAAATGTGAACATTTTCTTTGAGGATTTTAGAATATTCCCATGAAAATCTGTCGCCAGATTTTAGATGGAAACCTAGCTAGTGTCCGACTTTTGGCTATCAGATGCACCTCCCCTACTTCCGTCTGCAGCTTCGTTAGGCTTACCGATTGAACACACCCCTTTTCTATCTATTCCTTCCATAGAGATAGATAGGGAACTCATTTTTGAATCTGTGCCATTATAGCATATATGACAACCTGGGCAGCGCCATTGAGCAGTCAATTGACTTCACATTCGGCTGATGACCCGGTTGGACATAATAATGGCGCCAAAGGAGATGGCCGCCATTTTATGATCCTGTAACCAATTGTGCATGTTTTTTCACGTTATTTGTAACTTATTTTGTACATGTTTCTGCCACCGTGTCTTATGACCAGAAAGAGCTTCTTGATATCAGGGCAGCGATTACTCACCCAATACTGGAGGAATTCTTCTTCGAGTCTGACCGGAAGGATTTACTCCAGACAAGGCCCTCATCAACATAATTCGCAGGAGGAAAAGACGGAGGTATCGTGGCCGACGGTCCGGATGCCTTGTAAGTATCCGTCACCGAGAGGGTAATCTACCTTTACCATCAGTCCTATTAGCCAACATACAATCAATCGATAATACAATAGACGAACTACGAGCATGTATATCCTACCAACGGGACATTAAACTGTAATATCTTGTGTTTTCACCGAGTCGTGGCTGAACAACGACATGATTAACATACAGATGGCGGGTTTTAAGCTTTTTTAGTAGGATAGAACAGCGGCCTCTGGTAAGACAAGGGGCGGCGGCCTATGCATATTTGTAAACAACTGGTGCACGAAATCAAGGAAGTCTTGAGGTTTTGCTCGTCTGAGGTAGAGTATCTCATGATAAGCTGTACACCACACTATTTACCAAGAGAGTTTACAACTACACAGCTCAAAAAAATAAAGGGAACACTAAAATAACACATCCTAGATCTGAATGAATGAAATATTCTTATTAAATACTTTCTTTACATAGTTGAATGTGCTGACAACAAAAATCACACAAAAATGATCAATGGAAATCAAATTTATCAACCCATGGAGGTCTGGATTTGGAGTCACACTCAAAATTAAAGTGGAAAACCACACTACAGGCTGATCCAACTTTGATGTAATGTCCTTAAAACAAGTCAAAATGAGGCTCAGTAGTGTGTGTGGCCTCAACGTGCCTGTATGACCTCCCTACAAAAAAAAGAGAGAGATCCTCAACGTGCCTGTATGACTCCGTATATGCTGGGCATGTTCGCCTGATAGGTGGCGGATTGTCTCCTGAGGGGATCTCCTCCAGATGGACTAAAGCATCCGCCAACTCTGGACAGTCTGTGGTGCAACGTGGCGTTGGTGGATGGAGCGAGAGACATGATGTCCCAGATGTGCTCGAATTGGATTCAGGTCTGGGGAACGGGCGGGCGCAGTCATAGCATCAATGCCTTCCTTTGCAGGACACTGCTGGACACACTCTCAGCCATGAGGTCCTAGCATTGTCTTGCAATTAGGAGGAACCCAGGGCCAACCGCACAGCATATGGTCTCACAAGGGGTCTGAGGATCTCATCTCGGTACTAATGGCAGTCAGGCTACCTCTGGCGAGCACATGGAGGGCTGTGCGCCCCCAAAGAAATGCCACCCACCATGACTGACCAACCGCCAACCGGTCATGCTGGAGGATGTTGCAGGCAGCAGAACGTTCTCCACGGCTCTCCAGACTGTCACATGTGCTGTGTGAACCTGCTTTCATCTGTGAAGAGCACAGGGCGCCAGTGGTGAATTTGCCAATCTTGGTGTTCTCTGGCAAATGCAAACGTCCTGCACGGTGTTGGGCTGTAAGCACAACCCACCTGTGGACGTCAGGCCCTCATACCACCCTCATGGAGTCTGTTTCTGACCGTTTGAGCAGACACATGCCATTTGTGGCCTGCTGGAGGTCATTTTGCAGGGCTCTGGCAGTGCTCTCCTACTCTCCTTGCACAAAGGCAGAGGTAAGCGGTCCTGCTGTTGGGTTGTTGCCTCTTACGGCCTCCTCCACATCTCCTGATGTACTGGCCTGTCTCCTGGTAGCGCCTCCATGCTCTGGACACTACGCTGACAGACACAGCAAACCTTCTTGCCACAGCTCGCATTGATGTGCCATCCTGGATGAGCTGCACTACCTGAGCCACTTGTGTGGGTTGTAGACTCGTCTCATGCTACCACTAGAGTGAAGCACCGCAGCCAGTGGGTGGCCCGTCAGGGCCAGCAAGGCCTTCTCTGCTGGCCTAAACATCATCAGAATCAAAAAAAAAATTAAATATATTTTCCCACAAATATGTATTAAATTATTCCCCAGAGTAAGAGTTATACTCTTCATTTCATAGCTTTCCTCTCGGTTGCACTGCTTTCCAGCCCCAGGTTGAGATTTGGAGGGCTGGTCTTTATGTAGATTTTTTATCCAATCATATTCAGCCATCATGTGTTGCCAGGGTTCTAAAATCTGCCCTCAGGCCTCAGAATCAACAGTGCGGGCGCTTGTAGCTTAAAGTGAATGGAAATGAAAATTTAGTGTCAACCAATCAGCTTTAGAGTTGGCTATTGTACGCCTGCTGTCTGTTCCAGTGTTACACAGGAGCCAGCTAGCAGGCGTAGTGCGTGCACGTCTTTTGATTGGATTACCAATATTGAGAGGCAGGTCCTTGGGCAGGTCTATGCAGAACTAGGAAACTGAATTTGATAAATGAATAATTCGCGTACTACTAAGCTGTTTTTTCAACCCACAATGGGTGGAAGGAGGAGAAGATATGATTTGGTCGAGGATATAATTATAAAGCCATTCTCAAGACGAACTTTAAGAAAAGTTAGACATTGTAAGGAGAGGTCGCCCGACGCCGACGCTACAAAGCCTGTCACGCGGGAAAGGGGTTCGTTCGCCACTTTCAAAGTTCCAACTACGAGCGCTATC
>NC_036874.1:2893628-2953402 GCF_002910315.2 Salvelinus sp. IW2-2015 | reverse complement strand
TGCCGGGATGTTCTGATGAGGTGGCGGCAATTGTCTCCTGGGGATCTTCGGGAGCGCAGATCCTGATAAATCTGAAATAGCATGCCGCCAACTTCTCTGGGACAGGTCTGTGGTGGGCAACGTGAGCCAGTGCTATGCGTGCATATATAGGAGCGGAGACAAGTGCTATGTCCCAGAAGGTGTGCCCTCAATGGATTCAAACAGCTGGCTCTCTCGCGAGCAGAACGTGCAGGCTCGGGCACTAAGTCCATCGAGCATCTCAATTGCGCTCTATCTTCCTTTGCACGTGGAGGACATACCGCGCTGACAACACATATCGCCAGTCCTCCACCGCCGCTAGAGAGTCGTACTAAGCAATTGTTCTGTAGCGTCGTTAGGAGGGAATACGAATTCGGGCCAAACCGCTCAGACGCAGCGTTGGGATAGATAAGCAGCAGAACCCAGAAGCTATCCTGATTTATGGGTCTTACATAGTGGGTCTCGCATGTGTATTCTATCTGGCGGTAGCGCGGATAAGGTGCGAGGAGTCAGGGATGGACGCTATCTTATTGCGATGTACGCACGACATGGAGGTTGCTGTGTGCGCCAAGACCCAAAGAATGCCACCCACACCATGAGAGGAGGCGCGCGGGAGAGACGGTCAGGACTGTGGCGCATTTGTATTGCGCCATCAGGCAGCAGGAGAACGTTTACGATGTAAGCGCAGTTCGTGTCTCCAGAACTGTCACAATGGTACGCTTAGTGTGAACCTGCTTTCAATCTGTGGCAGAAGCAGCAGGGCGCCATAGTGGTGAATGTTGCCGTCAGTCCTATCTCGAGGTGTTCTCTGCGCAAATGCAAACTCAGGGGGGGGGGGGGGCGCGGGGGGGTCGACACTAGGGTCGCTTGGCTGTAAGCACAACCCACTGTGGAGTCAGGCCCCTCATACACGCACTCAGATTAGGGAGTCTGTTTCTGACCGGTATGGAGCGAGCTATCACAGGCACATCTCTCAATGTTGGCGCCTTGTGCTGGGATGGTTACAGTATTTGCAGGGATCTCTGCGCAGAAGCTCTAGCGTCACATTAACTAATGGCACGCGCCTTGGCAGCGAGTAATAGTGGCAGATTTAGGCTCGTCTTGCGGGTCATCTGTAGTTAGGAGGTCCAGTGAGATTGTGTGCCTCTGATGGCCGCTTCTTCGGTTTCGCGGCTCGCATTGTGGGTGGATGTACGCGCTGTGATAAGCCGAGAGACGTTATCTGGCACACTCACTACGCACATGTCTCATATGCTCGGCCATACTGATGTATGATCTGCCTGTCTCCTGGTAGCAGCCGTCCATTGGCTCGTGCGACTACTACGCTGACAGACACATAGAGCAGAACCTTTCTGTCACAAGTCCGATACTAGAGGTCTGTCATTACTGTGCTCTGGTATGAGCTTGCACTACCTGAGCCACTTGTGTGGGTTGTAGACTCGTCTCATGTTACCACTAGAGTGAAGCACCGCCAGCCAGTGGGTGGGCCGTCAGGGCCAGCAAGGCCTTCTCTGCTGGCCTAAACATCATCAGAATCAAAAAAAAAATTAAATATATTTTCGCATCATGAAATACGTTGTTAATATTCATATCAATGGCTCACAGGCTCCGAGAAGCACTGCAAACTGTACTGCTGGGAATGCCTATTATTTGCAAGTGATCGATTTGGTATTTGGAGCCACACTGGCTTTGCAAACTTGAGTTGTCTAACCAAGGCAGCAACGAGACACCAAAGTACGGCTGGGCACTTACAAGCAATGGTGCTTTTGAAAACTTTTGGGGACACCCGAGTGGATCTACAGCTCAACGAACAAGCGCGCAGGGCAACGGAGCTGCACAATGAAAAGGTGAAGAAAAATAGGGAAATATTGAAAAGACTCATTGATTGTGTCATGTTTTTGGGTAAACACCGTTTACCCAAAAATGTCAATTTTTGTCAATTTCAAGGTGACGCAACGTCATACTGGTTATACTGCGTTTCTGTCTAAATGTATAGTGTCTAGAGCCATGGCATCATAATGATGGTAATAAGAGGTGGATTAATTCGGGTGGGACTGTGGGACATCACTGAAGGCCCAGGCCCCAGGCCCACGGCACGCCACTGCCGCCAGCATTCAAAAGTGACCAAAATATCAGCCAGGAAGCATAGGAACTGAGAAATGGTCACCACCTGCAGAACCACTCCTTTATTGGGGGTGTCTTGCTAATTGCCTATAATTTCCACCTGTTGTCTATTCCATTTGCACAACAGCATGTGAAATTTATTGTCAATCAGTGTTGCTTCCTAAGTGGACAGTTTGATTTCAGAAGTGTGATTAACTTGGAGTTACATTGTGTTGTTTAAGTGTTCCCTTAATTTTTTTGAGCAGTGTATATATATAATTTATATACACACACAGTGGGGCAAAAAAGTATTTAGTCAGCCACCAATTGTGCAAGTTCTCCCACTTAAAAAGATGAGGCCTGTAATTGTCATCATAGGTACACTTCAACTATGACAGACAAAATGAGAAGAAAAATCCAGAAAATCACTGTTGGATTTTTTATGAATTTATTTGCAAATTATGGTGGAAACTTTTGTTATTGACCAAATAGTTATTTTATCTATATTCTTTTTGCATTATTTATTAGTTGAAGTGGAAAGTACTACTTTATAGTAAGATTTGACAAATGTAAAATGGTTACTCAAATTCATTTTTGCAAATCACTGATAAACCAAAGTTGAGTGACCTCACTTGTTACGATTGCTCTAAGCAAGTGGAAATGCAGGATTTCTTCAAAGATTCAGGAGGAAATATCAGTCCTTCATTGTAGAGTTGATGGACACGGCATTCTTTACAGGCCACTGCAATTAAAGAGAAAATTAGACAATTCCAAGTTCCAGGCCACTGGCAGTGAGCCAGAAAACAACCATCCACGTTGCGTTGAAAACAAACACGTAATAAGGAGAACACTCAGGGGACTGAAGTTTAGAGAAGAGCCAGCCTAATGCAGGCACTCAAGAGAAACAGCGCAGGACAAAATTTTGCTGCGTAGTCTTAGGCATGTCTTTTATAATGGAGATGCTATCCACAGTGGGCAATCAGGGCCAGCTCACAAAGTAGCAGAACAGAGGAACAGCACATTGAAGCAGAGCTACAAGAAGCCCCACCACCAACCCAAGTGCCACACAACATTGAAGATGGAAGGCTCAAACTAGGATGTTTTAAGTGGCCTTGGGATGACGAGCAGTGAAGCGTTTTGATGGCCCAGCCTGTTTAGTAATCAGGTTGTTTAATTAAATAGGAACAAATGCAAATAATAAAACATAAAAAAAACACTTTCATTCCCTTCAAAGGATTCGCCAGGCTCCTTGTTTGATACTTGTTTAAGAGACCAAGCGGTTGAATGGTCTTGCGTTGCTGCATACCCATCTCTTCACGCAACGGTCAAATTACATTTGCGCTTAGCATAATAAAGAGGCAAGATGGAGTTCAAGATTGATCATTTAACGAGACAAGGACAAGTAGAGGCTCTCAGCAAGTAGTTTACAGTATTGTAGAGAAAGAAGTCACTACTAGGTATAGGATTAAAGCAAATATTATGACTGGACACTGAAGGAATACTGTAGTGATGTTCTATGTACATCACCACGTTATACTACTGCTCTATAAGAGTAACAATACACTCCGCAGGCCAACCACTCACCAGCTAGAGAAGTCCCCAGCCCTCCCAGGAGCCAACGATCAGTCACATCTGTGGAGGATTTCCTGTCGGCTGTCATGTCATCCTTGACAATACCGTTGTAGTTGCCGCAGGCGCCGCACACCTTGCCAGCCAGGTGATTGTCGATAGTAATGAATAGCTCCTGGGAGATGGAGTAGGTGACACGCACACCAGAATCCCTCTCGATGACCACTGTCCTGTCGGCGATGCTGACAGACAGCTGTTTGGCTGGAGTGCTGGGAAGGGACACATTCTGACCATTCACCTGGGAGATAAAGGAAGAGGACAAAGAGAGTCATGTCCATTACAGAATGATGTCAAAAATATATCTACATTTCTTTGCGCAAACTGCTACAGTAAATGTGCTCTGTGGAGGAGGTCTCATCCCTCACCCAGGTGTTGTGCTGGCTGTTGACGGTGACATCCTTGAAGACACAGACTGTAGCCACATTGGGATAGACTCCGTTACTGCAGACGCGTACGTCCATCACCATCCTGAACCACTGGGCAGAGGTCTGGTCACACAGAGAGGCTACCTCAAAGACCCACAGCCCCATAAACCCCTTCATTCCATCGAAGGTGGTGAAGTGGGCACCAGGGTGAACCATGCAGTGCCCCCGTTTGAGTTGGCATCCTCTGAACCCGTCCTTCATCCCACAGACACGTTTCTCATACCTCACCAGCCCTGAGGCCTGGCACACGCACTTAGTGTCACAGCCTTTGGTTACCACCACTTGGCCAATCTGGAAATATAGAACAGTGCTAGGCATGTACTAGCCTTCGTAGACGCATCCATGGAGGCACACTTGTCACCGTCAGAGACGAAGCCCACGTCGCACTGGCAGCCCTCAAAGCAGGTGGAGTCCACCAGGCTGGCACAGCTAGTACCACAGGTGTCAGCACACAGCTCGTAGTGGCTGTTTGCTGGGCAGGAGACAGCTGCGGGGGGATACCATGAGAGAGTTGACAGTGGATTTTTTCCTAGCCACTGTGCTTGCTGTTTGGGGTTTTAGGCTGGGTTTCTGTACAGCACTTTGTGTCATCGGCTGATGTAAAAAGGGCTTCATAAATAAATGCGATTTGATTTAAATATGCAAGACTAATGGTTCAGACTCACGGCAGAAGGAGCTGCTCCTCCAGGGCTGTATCTGAGCCCCAGCGTGCTGATAAGCGATGGCGTAAGCCTGGATGCTCTTACACAGGGTCCTTCTGTCCTCGTATATGGCACACACGTCAAACAGTGGGCCATGTATGCTGCCAGGTTCACCTTATTGTGGCAGGCCTGGAAGGGCATGTTGTCTGCTGCCATGATGCCACAGGAGTCTAGCCTGCCATACTGGGATGCCTTGGCATGATCACATACTGGGCACTGCCCACCAGTCTCCACACACTGCCCCAGGGAGGTCCAGCACCCACGCCTGCCCAAACTCATCCACGCTGCCCGTTTGGTAGGCGGAAGTCGTCATCTGGCTTGGTGTTGTAGTTGCCACAGAGGCCACACATCCTGCTCTGTAAGTGGAGGGAACAATGACTTCGACGTAGTACACGGTGTCATAGAGCACCCGCAGGCCGAAGTCTGTCTGGAGGATAATGTTTCAACCCTCCTGGGTCACCATGACCCGGCCAGCACAGAGAGAGAGGTTCACCAGCTCCTCATCCACCTGTGTTGGATAGGACAAGGTCAAACGGGATCGCAGAAAGGACTACAAGTTCTAAAAGCTGTTCACTTACAATCACTCTCCAGCTCATCCCCTGCACAATGCTGATGACATGGCTGTAGACAGACAGTGATGACGTTAGTGACCGCCACCTTCCCATTTCATTCCCTTGAGTCACGGTGAAGCCGGTCAGTCTGCCTTTATAGTCTTCACACACCTTGGCCAGCGTATAGACACAGGTGCCCTGGAAGTCAAACCTGTGGCCGTCGAATGACATGTAGTGAAGGTCACCTGTAGCCAAACATGTGGCCTCTCCAATTGGGTGGCACCGCAACTACCACCTTGCAGGCCTCCCCGACACCACACTTGGCCTTCTGGCAGGAGATTGCCCAGTTCTCCCCACAGGTACACTGTTCTAGACACTGACCCTGGGGGTAGAAGGTCTCCCTCTTCCTGTAGTAGCGCCCCCCATAAGAGCAGCCGCACTGGGCCACGGGTACACATGCGTCACCACTCAGCAGATAGCCTTCGTCACACTGGCAGCCCTCAAAACAGGACTGGCGACATGTGGAGAGGCTTGCACAGGTGGCAGGGCAGCCTGGGGCACAGAGGCTATAGTGGTTGTTGGCTGGACAGGACAGAGCTGTGGGACAATGAAGGTTGAGTTGTTGATTGGAAATTATGCAAACATTTCTAGAAGCCACAACCTGGATTATAAAAGCTGATCCACCCCCCAAACCAGGATTGTGGGTTTGATTCCTTGGACCAGCCATACGAAAAATGTATGCATGCATGACTAAGTAACCTTTATTGAACCAGGAAGAGACCCTCGAGGTTAGAAACTTCTTTAGCGAGGGGGACATGGCTTTGGATAAAAATGTATGCTAAATGGCATATATGATGTAAGGTAACGCCGACTCACGACAGAAGCCGTCACTCCTCCAGGAATGGACTGTCACCCCCTTGCTCTGACAGGCAGAGACGTAGGCCTCTACCACAAATCACACACCGACCCCTGGTAACCATGATTATAACAGGCATCGACAACAGTCCTTCAGGTACGGAGCAGGGTCCACGGCGCCATGGCACTCTTTGAAGGGGCCGGCCTTGTCTGCTATGATGCCACAGCAGGAGCTGTACGTGTTCTTCTCTGCGTCCGAGCAGGACTGGCATTGTGTCCCCTGCAACCAGGCACAAGGGCCACCCGCCAGCTCGCACCCAGCCAGGTGGCGTTGGGCGTGGGATGACCGTCACGCATAGTGAGGTTGACCTGAGGCATGGCGTTGTAGTTGCCACACAGGCCGAAGACTGCCCCCTGGTAGGTGCTGGGGAGTTTGACGTGCACCGTGCTGTGCCAGTCAAAGGTCAGCGTGATGCCCGCAGCAGTCTCCACCACCGCCCTTCGGCCACTGCGGAACACCATCAGCTGACTCGTCAGCTCCAGGGGCAGGGACGCAAGCTGTCCATCCAACTGGGACGAAAGAGGAAGGACAATTATATGGAAGCCTATAGATTTAATATTTTGTCCATTGTAATTCCCAGTTAAATGTTAATTTCATTAAATCCGCAAGGATTCAGGACTAGACCGCTTAATTAAAATAGCTGTAACAGCATCATGAGTGGTAGAATAAACTACCAGTGTTAAATAACATAATTCTAGTGCCTGTAAATATACTAACCCCCCTCTATACATCTGTCCCTATCCAGCAAAACTCCCCAGGATCTTGAAGGGGTCGTCCCTGCTGATGGTGAGGGAGACGCCGTGGATGACAATCTTCGTGTATGCCACAGTGCAGAATGACCACTTCAAGACTGTCACATTAAACGGCACCCGCCACCAGCTGGTACACACAAGTACCCTGGTAGTCAAACCGGTGCCTGTCGAAGGTATGGTAATGAGTCACCTGCAGCGGTGCAAGTGGCGTGGCTGAGTGGTAGGCAGGAGCATTCCCCATCCACCAGACTGCACTTCTCATTGGCCGAACAGGAGGCCTCGAAGTAGTTCACCATGCCCAGAGAGGTGTTACACTCACACAGGCACCCACAGACATGGTCTGCCCAGAAGCGCTGACCAGCCTTGTAGTAGCGACCCTGGTAGGAGCTGCCGCAGGGTTTGGCAGGCACAGACCCCCAACGCTGAGGACGTAACCCTCGTCACACACACAGGATTCCGTGCAGACACTCGCACATAGCGGGCCCTCATTTGATAAGGGGCAGGTAAGCGGGCAAGGGTTGGCACACGCTTTCTAGTGACTGTGGGGCTGGCAGCTTATGGCTGAGGGAAAAGTCAGAAATTTCATTCTCATCTCACTTTTCAAGTTTACACCAGGTATTTCAGCACAGTGATGCTGAAGTGCATAATTCAGTACGCTGGTCTCCTAATGTGCATAGAGATTATGCTGAGCCTTTTCATCCCTGTCAGTTACTTACGGCAGCCAAACTTGGTCCTCGACCACAACACCCTCCTGCCGACACAGATTGGCATAAGTGGCCAAGGCCTGGCACAGCATCCTCCTGTCCCACTTGTTAACACATGTCGTACACACAGCACTCTTGGCCATGAGGGCCCCGCAGAAGGCCGCTGACTCATACTGCTTCGTCTGGGTCATGTCACACGGCAAACAGTCCTTCCCCTGGCAGCTGTCAAAGCAGGGGGTGTACTTATCCTCAGGCAGGCCCCTCACCCTCCAGACATTGGCCCACTGCACCACCGTCGTCACTGCCTTTCCGGCCTGGTCCAGCAGGTCATCTCTGGGGTTGTCGTTGAAGTTGCCGCACACATTGCCGTTGTAACTGCTGGGAAGTTGGATGACCAGTTTCGAGTTCCAGTCATGGGAGACCTGCAGGCCAAAGTCTGTCTGCAGAACAGCCATGTTTCCAAGCTGGGAGACAGTCACCTGACCTTGGCCCAGGTTGAGAGGCAGGTTCACTACCTCCCCGTCCACCTGAGGACAGCGGTTGCATTAAAGTGAGTCATGAAGTCTCCCCCAATATAAGCTAAATGAATGAATCTTGGCGTGCATTATGAAAAACACATTGCAGTACAGCAAGTATGTGTTCACCATGACGCGGCCCACTTGACTCTTGAGTACGATGATGTTAAAACCGTACACCGCCAATACTACCTCCCTCGCATACAACACTGCCTTGTTGCCACAGTTATCGTTCTGCTCGGCGACAGAGATAGGCACCAGTCCTGCTAGATCCCCACAGGTCGTGGAGATGGCGTACTTGCATGTTCCCTGAAAGTCGTAGTTGTAGCCGTCGAAGGTTTGGTAGTGGAGATCACCCCAGGCCCAACAGGTCCCTATGTACCGGGGAAGGCACACTGCCTGCCCCTTCGCCTTCTCCTTCATACGGCAGTTAGAAGCTTTACACGAATCTACACAGGATAAGGGTGCAGTAACAATCCACTAAATGTAGCAATTGAATATGGAGTTTACTGCAGTGTTCTCTCTAGTATTCAGAATGTATTCCCCTGCTCAGAGATGTGTTTGGGCCTTACCAGTGTCGTAGCATGCCTTGACATCTTTCCTGACCAGACACTTGGTGTCCTTAGGGCAGGAGTGGTCAACACACACCAGGCCCTTGACTGGGTCACAGGAACACTTCCTGCCACAGTCTCCCTCGAACGACACCTCACCAGGCTGGGCAGAAATTAATTACGTCAGGGGACACACAATGCATCATGCCACTTTCAAATTGAGAACAGTTCCAAACCAGGTCTAACTCCTTCAGATAAATCCTAGACCACAAACCTCTACCTTATAGGACCGTCCATCTTCATAGCAGCCGCACTGGTGCTGCTCGATGAATGTTTGTCGGTTGAAGAAGAAGCCTGCGTCACACTCACAGCCTTCAGAGCAACTGTTGGAACACTGGTCTATTTCTGCGAGGTCTGAGCAGGCATCCACATACACCTCGCAGTGACTATTGGCTGAGGTAGAAAGAACAGTAGAGAAAGTAAGCCACACACATGATTGCAACACTAAGCAAGAGTAGACTAGAGGCTTGTGTTGGAAATTTGGATTCAGCAGCATTCTTCAGAAGCACATCATATATAGAGTAACAGTATAAGTAGCAGTCTCAGGGAACAGTAGTAACTCTTAGAGGGCACTTACGACAGAATGACGCCGTCCTCCAGTTCTTGACGTCAACCCCTGCCATGTGACAGTTGAAGGCGTAGGCCGTCACACAGGACCTTTCCATCACTCTCCAAGGCACACACGTCAAAGATGAAGTCGTTGAAGTAGGGCTTGGGGTCCAGCTTGCTATGGCAGGTGGCAAAGGGGCCGTGATGACCCCGCAGTAGTGGGGCTTCTCAAACACAGCCCTCTGTGCCGGGTCACGCTTGGGACAGGTGTTCTGGGTGCAAGCATCACACAACTTGCCCGGGATCACCAACTTCCCGAAGGTGGTGACGTCTTTCAACAGCTTGCCGTTGGGCAGGAGTAAGTCATCACCAGGGTTACCATTGAAATTGCCACATTGGCTGCTGGTCTTGCCCCGATAGTTTCCAGGCACAGTGACCGTAACGTGGTAGACGAGGTCGTAGGTGACGTGCAGGCCGTTGTGATGATATAGTGGAAGCCCTCCTGGAAGACCTGCACCGCCACTCAGACTCAGGGGCTGGTGGTTGAACATTCTATTCACCTGGTTGGAGAATAAACAGTCTTGTGGTCAAACCTTTCCAAAACTGTGCTAAAGAATAAATGCTCCATCCCGATTTGCTCCAATGATCAAACACAGAAAACGGCTTGTGAAGGCAGATGTTTCATTAATTCAAAGTAAGAAACCAACAAGCCCCCTCCTACTTACCAGAACTCCAATAACATTCTTATTGAGGACCAGGGTGTAGTTGTACACATCCAGAGCCACCTGCATGGTGACAGACAACTGTTTGTTCCACTTCTCGTTCTCCACCTGTACAGAGAAGCCCACCAGGTGGATCCTCTCCAGACCACTGCCCTTGGCCAGGGTGTAGGTACACATGCCCTGGAAGTCATACGCCAGCCTGTCGAAAGACGTGTAGTGGGTGCCACCGGACACACCCCTTTCCCCACAGAATGGCAATTGAGGACTCCGTTCGCCACCTCACACATCCCGTTGGGGCCGCAGGAGAAGTTCTTGCATTCCACCTACAGATGATCAGATATTCTGAATCACTGAAAATACAAGTGCAAGGGAATTTCTGTACAGCCATCCATCCATACAGCAAGGTAATATCTCAATACAAATACTCCTATTAAAAGTTCTGTTATTTATACTTCTCCATCCTGGGTGCACTTGCACCACTCCTCACACTTCCCGTTGGGGTAGAACATCTGGTCGGTGTTGTTGTAGCGGCCACTATGAACACAGCCACACTGGGCGAAGGGGACACAGTGATCACCGCTAAGGATGTGTACTTCGTTACAGGAGAAGCCCTTGTTACACTGGGCGAGGCAACCTGAGGAAGGGGACAGGCTCTGGCAAGTGGCAGGACAGCCAGATACACACCTCATAGTGGCTGTGGGCTGGACACTTCACCGCTGAAGACACAGGAAGGAGTTCAGTAACGAAAATAGAGCTACTCATGGTCATGAGTCTACATACTAATGTACAATTTATTGCCAATAACACGATTACGGTGACATGTAGGCAATTCAATGGTTGTAAAAATGTCTCAGCACTTTCCACAGAACCCTTACTCCACCAGTGTGTCAATCACTTCCAACACTCACAGCAGAAATCAGACATTTTACAATGCAACAGTGTGGACTACTCACCACAAAACTAAGCAGTCCTCCAGCTGTACACCTTAACCCCGGTTACCTGACAGGCTGATGTGTAGGCTGTGATGGCCTGACAGAGCACATCCCTCCTGCCCTTATACAAACACACGTCATACACGCAGTCCTCAAAGTATCCCACCGGGTTCACTACGGCAAAGCAGTCCCGGAAAGGCCCCTTGGGGTCCCTCAGGAGCCCACAGAACCGCCTCTTCTGGTTGACTTCAGTTGGGAGAGCCCCCCCTTACAGCCGTGGACACGGCCAGGGATCTGCTTCACGCGCCAACTGGCCCCGAAGTCCTCTGGCCTGGCAGGGGTTGTCTCGTTTCTGGGTACAAGGTCATCTTGAGGCCGGGTGTTGTAGTTGCCACAGGCAGCGCCCTGTAGGTGGAGGGTAGGGTGAAAAACACTGCGCTGTTCCAGTCAAAGGAGACCTTAAGGCCAAAGCTGGTGGTGACCACAGCATACCAGCCACTCCTATAGACAGACACCTGACCGTTGTTCAGGTACATAGGCAGGTTGACCAACTCATTGTCCACCTGGAAGAACACAATATAAATAATGGACTAATGATTCAAATGCAGTTAGAAGAGACTTCATGACCTCATGCATTGTACAATGAGGACATTAGACAATGAGCTACATCAACATGCTATCAGTCTTTCAGGGTGAAAACAGTCATCCTACAGTTGCACATAAGTTAAATCGATGAACAATGCAGTCACCACCTCTGTCCATTGTGATATGCAATCTCATCATATAAATCAGAGATCTCCTCACTGATCTGGCCCTTGTTCTCCATACTGATGACAATGCTCTGGCTGAAGACCCTGACCTCCACCAGCTTGGTATAGGAAACCACCCTTCTGCCCCGGAAGTCATTTTGCACCCGCACCTCAAAGGGCACCAGGCCCGGGTCTGTGAAGCACAGGCCTGCCAGCTGGTAAACACAGGTGCCCTGGAAGTTAAACCTCTGCCCATCAAAGGTCAGGTAGTTGAYATCCCCTGTGGCATGGCAGGTGCTGTGGGACACAGGGTGGCAGTCCCTGATGCCATCTACCACCTGGCATGCCTGCCCCACCCGGCAACATACATCCTTGGCAGTCAACCTTGCCACTCAGGGATACAGGAGCAGCGTCGTCGGCAGACCTGATCAGCCCAGAAGGAGTCACCAACTGGCACGCACCGGCCCTGGTAGCTGCAGCTGGGAACACACTGGCCCCCACTTAGGACGACGCCAGGGTTGCATGTGCAGGTTTCCACACAGGGGATTTCACATTTGGAGGGGGCACTGGGGTCAGAGCAGGTGGCAGGACAGGCAGAGCCACACAGCGGCTGTTGGTTGGACATCTGGCAGCTATAGAAGGAGGGGTTAGAGTAAAGACTCAATAGGTTGTAATTTTATTTACTGGATAGAAGCATGGCATACAAACATAGGTTACTCACAGCATTGTGCCACTTTCTGACGGTCGTGTATCTGGATGCCCTCTCTCTGGCAGGCTTCAGTGTAGGCCTCCAGGGCACAGCAGAGGAATTGTCTGAGGCCTCCTCCCATACACACATCATATTTACAGTTGTCAAAGTAGGCCTGGGGGTTGATGACAGTGTCATTGCTTGAACGGTCCATCCAGCACACGGGTGACCAGCCCACAGAACAACTCTCCAACAGGTTGTGTTCACAGCGCACACTCCCACCCACATATTGGTCTACGGCGACGCCGTAATTCTTCCAAGTTCTGTCAAATTAGTTTGAGCATTGCTATAAAACCCATTTGCAGGTTTTGCCATAGGTTTAAGTCAAAACACAGCCACCTTCTCCAGTGTAGATTTTGCCTTGTGTTTAGGTAATGGTCCTGCTAAAAGTTCATTCATCTCCTAGTGTCTGGTGGAATGCAGACAACCAGATTTCTCTCGGATGTTCCTAGTGCTTAGCTCCATTCCTTAACAATTACAAGCATACCCATAACAGGATGCAGCCACCACTGCTTGAAAATATAGAGTGGTACTCAGTAATAGTATATCAGGACAAAAAGTGAATTGCTTCACAGTATTACTTTAGTGCCTTCTTCTGTACAAAATTCCTTCTTTTCACTGTCATTTAGTATAGTATTGTGGAATAAATATAACGTTCTCTCCCATCACAGCCATTAAACTCTAACTGCTTTAAAAAAATATATTAAAAAAATCACCATTGGCCTCATGGTGAAATACCCGTGCGGTTTCCTTCCTCTGGCAACTGAGTTAGGCAGGACGCCAGCATCTTTGTAGTGACTGGGTGTATTGATACGCCATCCAAAGTGTAATGAATACCATGCTCAAAGGGATATTCTTTTTACCCATAGGTGCTCTTTGCAAGGATTGGAAACATCCCTAGTCTTTTTTTGGTTGAATCTGTGCTTGAAATGCACTGCTCGATTGAGAGACCCATGCATGTGGGTAGTCATTAAACCATGTTAAACACTATTGCACAGTGACTCCAAGCAACTTGAGCAAACGTATCCTCAACTTATTTAGGGGTTGAGTACTTGACGCAAGACATTTCAGCTTTTTAAATCATTTGCAAAAACGATTCCACTTTGACATTGTGGTGTGTATATATAAGTGGCAATCTACATTTAAATCAGTTTCAAATTCAGGCTGCAACACAAAATGTGGAAAAAGTCAAGGGCTGTAAATACTTTGAAGGCACACAGCCACTGATTGTAGGTTACACTACATTTAGAAATGTAAAATATATTTAGTATTTGAAACATTCATTTCCCAGCTGCTTGTAATATAATCCTATATCTTTCAACATACCTTCTATTCCAATGCATCCACCATGGTATTGGGCAGCTGCTATTTAATAACAATGTTTCTGGTTCAGAAGTAATGCCATGTGCATTGGCTAATATGCAGCCGTCATTTTTAAACCACCATTCTAGCAACATGATTCAAAAATGAAATCCATAGAGTAAACTTACAGTAGCTGGCTAGCTTTCAATACATTGGCTAAAATGGTCAGTGTTAGGTCTTAATATGACAATTTGTATGGCATGCTGCATATTCCAAGTGCACTCAAAAAACAGATATCTTATTTCAGTCTGGGAGCAAGCTATATCTGTTCACCAGACAGCAGCTTGCGATTTCACAAGAGGCTGTGTTTACATAGYAGGKGGCCATTGGCTGCCTTCATCACAATGCACAAGAGTTCTGATTGGTTCCATGTTTAATAGATCGGCACATTTCCCAGAGCTGCCGAGTGTTGAAACAATTAGTCAGAATGTTTTACTGTTGTATACACAAAAACAAATCTGCMCCACCCTCGACGGGGCTCAAGCAACTTCACGTTACGGCGTTGGACCACCATTCGAGGCACTGTAACTAGTTTGCAATGAGTGAGTTTTGCAGAAAGAAATACACCTAAGATAACAATTTTCACTGAGGCATTTGTATGTTATGAATTATAAGTAAATTCTCATGTGGGGGCGTCCTTTGCCATTTTTAGCACCTGCCCCTGAAAGGTCTGTACACACGGCCCTGTCCAGATGCCAATTGTGTCATTTCCCCCGGTCATTGTTGTAAATTACATTTTTAAAAAAATAAGAAATTGGCTGCTATGACAAATCGTCTCGCTCGTAACATAGAAACCTCACTGGCAACATTGTGTGCGCACACTGCAAAATCAATGTACCCACACGTTATTCAATAATTTACCCCACACCACTTGCGCTTGTGAAGGCTGGTCTGCGGAGCCAAGCGTTAAAATAGAACTTGGTCTATTTAAAGAACCAACCTGGACTCCATGGGAAACGTAACCTTGTAAAGCTGAGCTACTCCAATTAGTATGTTAAGTTGTGTAACAAGTTGGGGATGTCCATTATCCATTTCATACAATAAGTTACGAGTTGCAATTTGTTGTGAATAGGTGACTAACATTAGCTACTATGCTGCACCACATGGGCCAAGCAATTAGGATTTCAGCACGTCGCCATTTGAGTGAGAGACAGTAGCGAGAGAACTATGACAGTCGGGAACCTACTGTAGTACACATTTCTCAAGACCACTTTTGGGTTGTGGGTGTAACCTTAGAAACTACTGGATAATCTTTAAGGGGCATACAACTCAGTATTGGCCACCAAGACAAGACCTACAACCTTTGTCTTGCATAATCAAACAAATGGGGTGATATTTCACTGGAGTCACAATGACATTGAGTGGCACACCTTGTAGCAGTCAAAGGCAGCGTGAGGGAACCGAGTACAGAGAAACACCCCGAAGGATCCCGTCAATCTATTTCAAGAGTGTTCCCAATGACCATGCACACACACATACAGTATGGAAAAATGCAACAGGCTTGCTAAACCATAAGAGGGATGCAGCAGGCTAGCGTACTTACCAATATCTAAGAGGAAGTATACATGGACCAGCAACATAAACTTCATTGTTGGGGACAAAAACAGTTGTTTAATTGGATGAAATGAACAAAAAATAAATAAACTTGATTTAGGTTGTCAAATTGTTTGTACTAGAAATACTTACTTATGTGGACAAACAGACACTGCTAACAGTTTGGCCTAATTGCCCTAGAGTAGCACTGGAACTGTGTTTAGGATGAACATGTGTTTGGTGGGCCTTTCTGGGCTCCCAGATTCACACACCCGAGCATCATTAATCTAATTGAAGATTAGGGGCTTATTGACGTCGACTCAATTGCAGTCAGTGACTGATCTACAAATCACCTTGCAGTATAAATAACTATTCATGATCATTTAGAGATCAGTCAGTCAGTCACCCACAATGCATCACAGCGTTGATGGGCCGTGTTCAAAAATATCAAAACCGCAAGGTATCATGGGTAAATTGTTTACCGACTGACTGATCTACAAATATGAATGAGTCTTTATTTATGATGTAAGGTGATTTGTAGATCAGTTAGCCTGCAGTCGTTTTGATGCTCTCGAACAATAGGAAGAGCTCAATTGCAACGCCACGGGTCCTCTCTCCTCGGCTCCTTCTCAAAACCCATTGGATAAGAAAGCCAAAGGTCCTTCCCCCTGACTTTCTCCTCCAATGGTTTTTGAGAAGGAAACGAGGAGAGAGCAATTGAGATCTTCCCACGGGCAAGTTGTTGACGCTTGACAGCTGGCCCTAATTAGCATGTTAGCGACTCCGATTGACAGTTAAGTTTGAACGTGGAAGTTGAGGAAAAAGTTGGTGAAGCAACCGCTGTACTGGATCGCAAAGAATATTGGTGTCAGTTCTGATGGTATGGAGTGGGAGGATGAGGGTCAAGGACTGGAATGGCCTGTAGTGGAAAGACAAAGGAAGAAGAGAGATCATGATACTGAAAGCAGTGGAGAGTCTAATAAAGAAAGCCAAGGTAAGAAGCAAGAGTAATAATGTGTTGGAGTGGAAAGTCGCGAAGGTGTTTGAGAACACATGGCCTCATTTACACCTTATCCGACTTTCTAATTAATGTCGTAGAGAAAGAGGTAGGTGAGGTCAAATTAGCTCGGTTCATTGGAAGTGGTAGATTGTTAATATTTTGTCGTAACCAAGCTCAGCAAGAGAAGATTCTGAAGATTAAAAGACATGTTCCTGGTACTTATGCAAGATTGAGGGGAGTCGTCAATGGGGTCCCAATATGTATGTCCATAGACGATATTAAAGAAAATGTGAAGGGAGGAAGAGTGATCGAGGCCAAAAGTTTTATTAGTAGGAAAGCTGGTCAAAGAAGTGAAAGCCTATCAGTACTGCGTACGTTTGAGAAAGTCATGCCTGGGAAAGTACAGATAAGATTCATTAGTTTCAATGTCAGAGAATTTGTCCCATCTCCATTTCCGTCTTATCAAACTTTGTCACATGCACCGAATACAACAAGTGTAGACCTTAGAGTGAAATACTTACTTACAAGCCCTAACAGTGCAGTTTAAAACCTCTCTGGATCACCCATCCCGGATCCGGGATCATTCTCATCAGAAACGCTGACTAGCATAGCCTAGCCTAGCGCCACAGGGATATCATATAATATAATTTCATGAAATCACAAGTCCAATACAGCAAATGAAAGATAAACATCTTGTGAATCCAGCCAACATGTCCGATTTTTAATATGTTTTACAGCGAAAACAGAACATATATTTATGTTAGCTCACCACAATAGTGCAACACACAATGCCATTTTTTCACTGCAAAGATAGCTTTCACAAAACCCACAAATAGAGATAAAATTAATCACTAACCTTTGAACAACTTCATCAGATGACAGTCTTATGACATCATGTTATACAATACATTTATGTTTTGTTCGATTATGTGCATATTTATAGCCAGAAATCGTGGTTTTACATTGGCGCCATGTTCAGAAATGGCTCCAAAATAGCGAAAGTAATTACAGATAGCCACGTGAAATACAGAAATACTCATCATAAACTTTGATGAAAGATACATGTTTAACATATATAATTAAAGATACACTGGTGCTTAATGCAACCGCTGTGTTAGATTTAAAAAATAACTTTAGTAAAAAGCACAGCATGCAATAATCTGAGACAGCGCTCAGCCATTCTCCGCCATGTTGGAGTCAACAGAGTCAACAGAAATACGAAATAACATCATAAATTTTCCTTTACCTTTGATGAACTTTCCTCAGAATGCAGTGCCAGGAATCCTAGTTCCACAATAAATCGTTGTTTTGTTTTATAATGCCCATTACGTCTGTCGAATTAGCAACTTTGGCTAGCATGTGTAGCTCACGTGTCCATAAACATTTGCGCAATGAACGAAAACTTCAAAAAGTGATATTAAAAGTCGAATAAACTGGTCAAACTCAGTTGAGAATCAATCTTCAGGATGTTTTTCTCATATATATCCAATAACGTCCCAGACTGAGAATTTCTTCATGTCTATAACACATTGCAGACAAAGAAATMACATTCCCAATGTGCGCGGCCAAGTACTGGCAATCTGCCTGACCTGTCACTCCAAAGGCTCTCATTCGGTCCCACATCAGGCTAGACGCTTCATTCCACGTTCTACTGCCTGTTGACATCTAGTGGAAGGCGTATGAAGTGCATACAGATCCATAAATATAAGGCAWTTGAATAGGCGATGCCTTTCACAGCGARCCWTTTCAGAATTTTCACTTCCTGTTTGGAAGTTTGCCTGCCATATGAGTTCTGTTTTACTCACAGATATAATTCAAACAGTTTTAGAAACTTCAGAGTGTTTTCTATCCAATAGTAATAATAATATGCATATCATATGATCTAGGACAGAGTACGAGGCCGTTTAATTTGGGCACAAATTCATCCAAAAGTGAAAATGTTGCCCCCTATACCTAAGACGTTTAAGAAGCGTTTAGAAAATATTTACCAAGTAAACTATATTTGAAAGAAAAAATTATGAGGCTATATACAGGAGGTACCAGTACTGAGGTAGTGTGTGGGGGTACAGGTTAGTTGAGGTAATTTGTACATGTAGGTAGGGGTGAAGTGACTATGTATAGATAATAAACAGTGAGTAGTAGCAGTGTACAAAACAAATGGAGGGGGTCAATGTAATAGTCCGGTGGCCATTTAATTAATTGTTAATCAGTTTTATGGCTTGGGGGTAGAAGTTAAGGAGCCTTTTGGTCCTGGACTTGGCACTCCGGTACCGCTTGCCGTGCGGTAGCAGAGAGAACAGTGTATAACGTGGGTGACTGGAGTCTTTCCTCTGACACCGCCTATTATATAGGTCCTGGATGGCAGGAAGCTTGGCCCCAGTGATGTACTGGGCCTTACGCACTACCCTCTGTAGCGCCTTATGGTCAGATGCCGAGCAGTTGCCATACTTTTAAATGCAAAAGAATGGGACATGTCGCTGTTCAATGTAAAGGAAGGAAATGAAATGCTAAGTGTGGAGGGGAACACGATTATGGTGAATGTGGGCGCAATGTGAAGGTTAAGTGTTGCAATTGTGGGGGGGACATAGTTTAGCATTTGGTGGATGCCAGGTGCAGAGAGGGGCTCGGAGATATAGAATTTGTCATGATGTGTCATATGTAAAGGCTATAAGACCGATTGATGGAACTACAGTATGGAATGATGGAGCTTCCAATGCTGCTCCTATACTAAGTGGACCTAATGTCGGGGCTGGTGTTTCTGCTGGTTCTGGCATGGTTTTGCGGCCTGTTCAGAAATCTTGCGCTCATGAATGTGCGGCGTCAAAGGACACTTAGATAATTGTCATGATGTGGCCCTTTCTGGGTATAGATCGTGGCTTACTCCCCTCACTCTCTCCTACACCCAGGTTCTGTTATCTCAGGTCGTAAATTCCTGGTGGAGACTCTCTCCCCCTGGCCATGCAGTATAGAGAGAGTGAGTTTCACAGTAGAACAAAGGAACTTCTCCTACATCACAGAATTTGAGAACTGAACAATATCCATGTTTTGGAGAATGTGTAAATGGTCGGTAGAGAAGCCAGCTACGACCCGGTCCGTTTTGTTTCATGTTTGTGACCTCATGAAAAACAATACAGCCACATTTCCATAACTCTGTTTACACAGGTGCCTCCGTTATGAGATTTCTATCTAATTATTGTATAAAATGAATGAGTAAAGATGAAACTATTTGTGAAATGATGTAATGTGATGTTAAACCTTTAATGTGAGAGAATTGTATTCCCTTTATTAGTTTAACTAACATTGGCCCGTCCCCGTGAGCACAGACATGATCTGGCGTCATAGAACCACCTTTTCAATTGTTACGAATAAAACCCCCTCCTGAGGAAATCCTCTTCAGACCACGCATACCTCGGTGTAAGCTGGAGCATTGGCTACACAGCTGTAAATGGTTCAACTCTGAGACTATCGGTCCCAACAGAATAAGAGCAAATCTTTATGAGAACATTTCTGAATGGTACTCTGAAGTATCCATTCTAACCACGAAAGACTTTGATCTTCAGGGAAACGGAAAGAGAGCGAGAGGGAGACTCGGATGAACTCTCCAGCAGACGGACTGGATTTCAACAGAAAAGATCATGACACATGGGCGTAAATATATATTGATTACAATTATTCCCGAATGAGTTAGCGTTCATGAGCAAAGGATTAGCATTTCAATTAATATAGTTATCAATGGTTTGTAGTGATCCCTTTTGTCTTTCCCGCACTTTCTCAGTCCACACCCACTTTTCTTTGTCCAGCAAGCCGTCATATCAGCTTAGCCCATTAGGGAATCTTCCCTATCATTTGTTAGTAACATATCTACTGTTTGTTTGTTTATTCATTTTTGTTAGTTAGTAAATAAATGATTAAGCCAATTGGTGTATGGATAATTCATAGTAAAGGCTGGGTTCGTGCAGATAACCAACAATTTACAACGTTTGGAATGAGACTGACTGAGGTAAGGAATAATTCATTAATAGAAGACTAATTTATCAGATATTAAAATATTTGAAAAGTTATATTCGGAAAATTATAACATGGTAATCTGAAGATTTTCCGTGGTGCCCTGACTTCCTAGTTAATTACATTTACATGATTAGTTTAATTCCGTAATAATAATTACAGAGAATTTATTTGATAAAATAACAGTCTTCACTTTTAATTATGCCAAAGACACGACATAATGAATAAAGTTATCAATACGACTCGGGTTGTTGAAAGCAGAAATGGCAAAAGAGATATTTGGGGTAGCGGATTTTACTGTTAAATGTTGTTGACATGCTGAACAAACCTAAGGGTGGAGCATTTCAGTATGTTATAGATCAAGTTTAAATGGGCAGGGGTGTTGGAGGGTTTTTTGTGGTAGAAGTTAGTGTGGATTTATTTGGCTGTTATTTTCATGGTAGTACAGAATCGGGCAGATCATGATGGATCGTACATTCCTGCGCAGTAGGTGGCGGCATGCACTTAAGRGATTGTTTGTGGATCTCAATGATATCATAGAGTGAGCGAGTTCATCATAAGCACAGTTCAGGTGCTGGTTGTATTGTTGGGACATCTTTTGCTCTTAGCTTGTGGCACTGCAGGGCAATTAAGCTAATGGCTAGCAACGTCCCATTGTCCACACAAGTAAGTATGTCTACAACAAACAATATGACAACCTACATCAAGTTGTATTTCGGTCACCAGCAATAAAGCTTCTGTTGCTGCTCCAAGTGTACTAACTCCTTGGTATTGGTAAGTAGGCCTATTAGACTACTCAACCCCTTTTAGCCTGTGGTCAGCACACCTTGCAAGGTCATTGGAAAACTATTGAAATAGATTGCTGGGATCCTTAAGGGTGTTTCTGTGTTCCCTCTAGCTACAGATTGTAACACCAGATAATGTGATTTAACCCCCCAAAATAGGACCATTATACTGGTAGTTACAGGTGTGGCTATACAAAACGTCACCAGAGATGTTTCAACTGACCTGATATTGGTGATACTATCTTGTGTAAACGGGAGTCTCATAAAATGTCAGTGTCCGGGCGAGGCTATGGATAACTTCCGGGTCTCCCGTAATCCCATCCAAGGCTGTGGTCGCACCGTGAGCCTGGCGCTTGGAGAAAGGGCCCTTTGGCTAAACTTAACAAAGAAGTGGGCCTCCTGGAAGCCCCTGTGACACCCAATGGAAACGCTCTCAGTATAGAAATGCTGGATTTTAGGTGTTCTACACATGAAATTGTCATTCCAAACTTTACCTGCAACTGTACAGTATATTCCATTTTGTTGCGACTCAAGCGATACCTCTCTGTTCTAGCAGCAGGCTACATGGAGAATGTACCACATCTAAAGACCTGCAAAAGCTATACTGAGAGCTTTTCCGTTTCTAAAAGGACATATTTGGGTGTTTTTGGAGCATTTGATCATGGTTTTACAGAGCTCCCTTACTGCACAACAAGGATGAGGAAGTTAATATCTAGTTGGGGAAGTTTCTTAAACACAAGTGAAGTCACACCAAAAAAAATTGTCTGCGCCCTTCTAGAACATGCCATTTACATAAGAAATGTAGATTTTGTTTTAAAAAGCAAAGTTCTTCTTTAACTACCCTTTGCATAAATGGTGATGTAGAAGTTATATACTGTATTAGTTTTGCAAATTTAAATCCACTGTCAACTCTATTCCTTCATGGTATCCCACTATGAGTTGTGAGCCGATACCTGTGGTACTAGCTGTGCCAGCCTGGTGGACTCCTTCACTTGCTCTGCTTTGAGGGCTGCCAGTGCAACGTGGGCTTCGTCTCTGATGGCGACAAGTGTGTCTCCATGGATACGTGCGGATGCATCTACGAAGGACACTATCTGATGGTGAGGCTCTACCTTTTATTCAACACCGTTATTAATGCTAGGTCACCCTACATAATGTTTTATTGTATTCTACATTACTAGCACTGAAGTACCAGGATTCACTTAAATTGCCAATTCAACCAGTATACCTGAGAATCTACACTTAAGTTTCCCATACCACAGTAGATGGATGATCCCTTGGTTCAGCAAATATGTTCTATATTTTCAGGTTGGCCAAGTGGTGTTAACAAAAGTCTGTGACTCGAAGTGTGTTTGCCCTGCCTCTCAGGGCTGGTGAGGTGTGAGAAGCTGATCTGTGCCAGAGGAGAGTTCAGTGGGCTGAAGGACTGTCAGAGGATGCCAATGCAAGCAGGGGCACTGCATGGTCCACCCTGGTATCCACTTCACCTCCTTCAATGGCATGAGGCGGCCGTGGGCATAGGGGCGTTCGAGGTGGCCTCTGTGTGACCAGAACTTTGGCCAGTGGTTCAGGGTGGTGGTTTACGCACACGTCTATAGTAAGGGAGCCTATCCCAATGTGGCTACAGTCTAAGTGTTCTTCATGGATGTCACTATCAGCAGCCAGCACAACACCTGYGTGAGTAAGGCTGAGGAATGAGTGATGAGGGAATGGATGAGACATATTACACAGAGCACATTTACTGTAGCAGCTGTTAGGGCAAAGAAATGGACATATGACCATCCACAAAATATATTTTTGATAACACCATTCTGTAATGGACATGACTGTCTTTGTCCTCTTCCTGTATCGCCCAGATCAAAGGCCAGACTGTGTCCATCCCCAGCACTCCAGACAATCAGCGTCGCCGACAGGACAGTGGTCATCGAGAGGGTGTCCCCTACTCCATCTCCCAGGAGCTCTTGGTTACTATTGACAACCACCTGGCGGGTGTTCGGCGCTGGCAGGTGTTCGGCGCTGCGGCAACTACAACGGTATTGTCAAGGAAGACATAACAGCCAACAGGCAATCCTCCACAGATGTGACTGTGATCGTTGGGGACTTCTCTAGCTGGCGAGTGGTTGACCTGTAGAGTATGATGTAACTCTTCTTATAGAGCAGTAGTACAACGAGGGAATGTACATAGAACATCACTACAGTATTCCTTCAGTGTCCAATCATAATATTTCCTTTAATCCTATGCCTAGTAGAAGTGTTTTCTCTTTCTCTACAATACTGTAAAGTACTTGCAGAGAGACTCTACCTATCCTCATTCCCTCTTTAAATTATGTATCTTGAACTCCATTTTAAGTGCAAATGTTATTTAACCGCTGCAGTAAGAGCACAGATCAGGCAGCCATGGGTATGCAGCGATGCTAGTACTATTCAACCACTTTTTCTCTTAAAGAACAAGTACCAAACAAGGAGCCTGACAAGTCCTTTTAACCTCTTGAGAATATAGGGGGTGCTGTTTCGACTTAGAGAAAATTGGTCTCCAAATTAAACTGCCTATTGCTCAATTCTTGCTCGTACAATATGCATATCCTTACTACTATTGGATAGAAAACACTGTCTAGTTTCTAAAACCGTTTGAATTATGTCTGTGGGTGACCCAGAACTCCCTCTACAGCAAAAATCCTGACATGACTTGCGAAGGTCTGAGAATTATCCTCTGATCTGGGTTCAGTTTTAAAGCCTGTGTATATCCTATGGCTGGAAATGAACTGCACCCGCCTTCCCCTGGATGTCAGTAACCAATGAGAAGTGGAATGGGCTCTCTACGTAGCTGTCCGAGGTTATAAAGCCGGATGGAACGAGAGTACATTTATTTTCCTCGTTCGTAATGGCGCCTGGCAAGAACTCAGGATGAAATTTTGGAACGCTCAGTTATCGACCAGAGATGTATCCGTCTGTAATTTAATTAAATATAGGTGTTAGAAACATCATAACGATGTTATTTGAAACCGATTTATATCAGTTTATGCGAGTATAGTGCTATTTTTCTGAATTTCCTTTGTATCTAGTTTGAGGATTTGGACATGTGTGTGCGACATAGCTAATGGTAGCAGCTAGTTCCAAAGGTGAAGAGGACGTTTTACAACAAAGCAACTATTCTTTTGAAGAAAAGACACATTGCCCAAGATACTGATGGAAGCTCGTCCAAAAGTAGGAACTATTTATGATGTTATTACGTATTTATGTGGAAAAATGTCATAGTGTTTGCMCGCCACTTTTGCAGGCACTGGTCTGGCTGCAACGCACACTATATGTCTAGTAACGTTAATTTTAAAAATCTAACATAGCGATTGCATTAAGAACTAATTTATCTTTCGATTGTTGTCCAACTTATATTTTTTAGTCAAGTTTATGAATAGTATTTTTATAAGAATAGGCGCTAATCCAAAATGGCGCCGGCCAGAATACATGCAATGTTTGTAGTGATTACATAGTATAACCACGATTTATGCTGCTAAATATGCACATTTTCGAACAAAAGCTATATGCATTGTGTAACATGATGTTACAGGACTGTCATCTGATGAAGTAAATCAAGGTTAGTAAAATTATATATCTTTTGTTGGGTTATTACGATCGCTAACATTTACAGCTGGTAAATGTGGTTGTGATTCTGGCTATTGTGGTACGCTCATATAATGCTATATTGTGTTTTCGCTGTAAAACACTTAGAAAATCTGAAATATTCTCTGGATTCACAAGATCTGTGTCTTTCGATTGCTGTAGGCTGTGTATTTTTCTGAAGTGTTTTATGATGAGTAATTATGTAATTGCCGTCGGTCTCTGTAATTATTCCGGCTGCTTCCAACGCTATTTCAGATTGCAGCTGCAATGGTAAACTGTGATTTATACCTGAAAAATGCACATTTTCTAAAAAAAAAACTATCCTATACCATAAATATGTTATCAGACTGTCATCTTATGAAGTTGTTTCTTGGTTAGTGGCTATATATATCTTTATTTAGTCGAATTAGTGATAGCTACTGATGCAGGAAAAAAATGGTGGAGAAAAAAAATTGTGTCTTTTGCTATCAGTGGTTAGCTAATAGATTTACATAGTGTCTTCCCTGTAAAACATTTAAAAAATCAGAAATGATGGCTGGATTCACAGGATCTGTATCTTTCATCTGGTGTCTTGGACTTGTGATTTAATGATATTTAGATGCTACTATTTTCTTGTGACGCTATGCTAGGCTATGCTAGTCAGCTTTTTTACTGTGGGTGGTGCTCCCTGTTCCGGGTTTGGTAGCAAGTAGAGGTTTTAAGGGAAGGAAAGTGTGGTTTTAAATTGCATTTGAACCATTTTAATTAAGAAATGTCAGAATCCCCTGCGGTAATTACTGATTAAAAAACAGGTGAGACTTTTGCATTTCATTAGGTTCCCCATTAGCTGTTGCAAAAGCAGCAACTTCTCTTCCTGGGATCCACACAAAACATGACCGATGACATAATACAGAACATCAATAGACAGAACCAGATCAACAACAAAAAAGGCACACGTAGCCTCATATACATACACACAAACTATCTAGGTCAAATAGGGGAGAGGCGTTGTGCTCTGAGGTGTTACGTTTTTTTTGAAACCAGGTCAAATCAAAATCAAATCAAACTTATTTATATAGCCCTTCGTACATCAGCTGATATCTCAAAGTGCTGTACAGAAACCCAGCCTAAAACCCCAAACAGCAAGCAATGCAGGTGTAGAAGCACGGTGGCTAGGAAAAACTCCCTAGAAAGGCCAAAACCTAGGAAGAAACCTAGTGAGGAACCAGGCTATGAGGGGTGGCCAGTCCTCTTCTGGCTGTGCCGGGTGGAGATTATAACAGAACATGGCCAAGATGTTCAAATGTTCATAAATGACCAGCATGGTCAAATAATAATAATCACAGTAGTTATCGAGGGTGCAGCAAGTCAGCACCTCAGGAGTAAATGTCAGTTGGCTTTTTTAGCAGGTCAGGTGAACAGGTCAGGGTTCCATAGCCGCAGGCAGACCAGTTGAAACTGGAGCAGCAGCAAGGACAAGTGGAGTGGGGACAGCAAGGAGTCATCATGCCAGGTAGTCCTGACGCATGGTCCTAGGGCTCAGGTCCTCCGAGAGAGAGAAGGAGAGAATTAGAGAGAGCAGACTTAAATTCACACAGGACACCGGATAAGACAGGAGAAGTCCTCCAGATATAACAAACTGACCCTAGCCCCCCGACACATTAACTACTGCAGCATACATAGTGGAGGCTGAGACAGGAGGGGTCAGGAGACACTGTGGTCCCATCCGATGATACCCCCGGACAGGGCCAAACAGGAAGGATATAACCCCACCCACTTTGCCAAAGCACAGCCCCCACACCACTAGAGGAAATCTTCAACCACCAACTTACCATCCTGAGACAAGGCCGAGTATAGCCCACAAAGATCTCCGCCACGGCACAAACCAAGGGAGGGGGGGGGGGGCGCCAACCCAGACAGGAAGATCACGTCAGTGACGCACCCCTCCTAGGGACGGCATGAAAAAGCACCAGTAAGCCAGTGACTCAGCCCCTGTAATAGGGTTAGAGGCAGAGAATCCCAGTGGAGAGAGGGGAACCGGCCAGGCAGAGACAGCAAGGGCGGTTCGTTGCTCCAGAGCCTTTCCGTTCACCTTCACACTCCTGGGCCAGACTACACTCAATCATATGACCTACTGAAGAGATGAGTCTTCAGTAAAGACTTAAAGWTTGAGACCGAGTCTGCGTCTCTCACATGGGTAGGCAGACCATTCCATAAAAATGGAGATCTATAGGAGAAAGCCCTGCCTCCAGCTGTTTGCTTAGAAATTCTAGGTACAATTAGGAGGCCTGCGTCTTGTGACCGTAGCGTACGTGTAGGTATGTACGGCAGGACCAACTCGGAAAGATGGGTAGGAGCAAGCCCATGTAACGCTTTGTATTAACAGTAAAACCTTGAAATCAGCCCTTGCCTTAACAGGAAGCCAGTGTAGGGAAGCTAGCACTGGAGTAATATGATACATTTTTTTGGTTCTAGTCAGGATTCTAGTTGCCGTATTTAGCACTAACTGAAGTTTATTTAGTGCTTTATCCGGGTAGCCGGAAAGTAGAGCATTGCAGTTTGCTGTTCATTTGAGCAATATGAGATGGAACGGAGTTCCATGCAATAAGGGCACAATATAATACTGTACGTTTTCCTGAATTTGTTCTGGATTTGGACTATGAAAAGACCCCTGGTGGCATGTCTGGTGTGATAAGTGTGTGTGTCAGTTGACTATGCAAACAATTAGGGATTTAACACATTGTTTCTTATGAAAAGAAGTGATAGTCTCTTCTCAGCTCTTAGCCAAGATAGACTGGCCCTTACAAGGAAGAGCAAGATGTGCTGCTCTGTTGTGGGCCAGCTGCAGCTTAACTAGATCTTTCCATGCAGCAATCAACCACACGACAGGACAATAATCAAGATACGACAAAACTAGAGCCTGCAGGACTTGCCTTTGGAATGTCATGTCAAAAAAGCAGAGCATCTCTTTATTATGGACAGACCTCTCCCCATCTTTACAACCATTGAGTCTATACGTTTTGACCATGACAGTTTGCAATCTAAGGTAACGCCAAGTAATTTAGTCTCCTCAACTTGTTCAACAGCCACACCATTCATTACCAGATCCAGCGGAGGTCTAGAACTCAGGGAATGATTTGTACCAAATACAATGCTCTTACTTTTAGATATGTTCAGGACCAGTTTATTAGTGGCCACCCATTCCAAAACAGACTGCAACTCTTTGTTAAGGGTTTCAGTGACTTCATTAGCTGTGGTTGCTGATGCGTATATGGTTGAATCATTAGCATACATGGACACATGCTTTGTTTTATGCCAGTGGCAGGTCATTGGTAAAATTATAAAAGAGTAGAGGGCCTAGAGAGCTGCCATGCGGTACACCACACTTTACATGTTTGACAATAGACAAGCTTCCATTAAAGAAAAGACTTGAGTTCTATTAGATTGCCATTATGTGGATTCAGAGCTGAGGTTGAAAAGCCATAGTACACATATATTTTTTTCAACAACAGGTTATGGTAAATAATATCAAAGGCTGCACTGATTTAACAGTACAGCTCCCACAATCTTCTTATCGATTTCTTTCAACAAATTTTCAGTCATGTGTCAGTGCAGTACATGTTGAATGCAGTTCTCTAGAAGCATGTTGAAAGTCTGTTGTTAATTTGTTTACAAAGAAATAGCATTGTATTTGGTCGAACACAATTCTTTCCAAGAGTTTGCTAAGAGCCGGCAGCAAGCTTTTAGGTCTGTTGATAGAACCAGTAAAGGCCGCTTTACTACTCTTGGGTAGCGGAATTACTTGGACAAATGCGTTCCTCTAGGCTCAGATTAAAGATATGACAGATAGGAGTGGCTATAGTCCGCTACCATCCTCCGTAACTTTCCATCTAAGATGGAGAGATTGAACATGTCCGTAAACACTCCAGCCAGCTGGTCTGCGCATGCTCTGAGGACGCGGCTAGGGACACCGTCTGGGCCGACAGCCTTGCGAGTGTTAACACGCTTACTCACATCAGCCACAGAGAAGGAGAGCCCGCAGGCTGCATTTATGGCACTACCCTTTGTAGTCTGTGATTGTCTGTGGACACTGCCACATATGTCTTGCATCTGAGCCGTTGAATTGCGACTCCACTTTCTCTGTACTTACGTTTTGCCTGTTTGATTGCTTTGAGGCGGGAATAACTACACTGTTCGTTTTCGGKKATATTCCCAGTCACCTTGTCATGGTTAAATGTGATGGTTCGTGCTTTCAGTTTTGCGCGGATGCTGACATCTATCTGCGGTTTCTGGTTAGGGCAGGTTTTAATAGTCACAGTGGGTACAACATCTCCTATACATTTCCTGATAAACTCAGTCACCATATCCGTATATTAGTCAATGTGGTTCTCGGCGGCTGCCTGGAACATATCCCAGTCCGCGTGATCAAAACAATCTTGAAGCATGGATTACGATTGGTCAGACCAGCGTTAAATAGTCTTTAGCACGGGTACTTCCTGTTTGAGTTTCTGCTAATAGGAAGGGAGGAGCAAAATAGAGTTGCTCAGATTTGCCGAAGAGAGGGCCTTGTAGGCGTCCCGGAAGTTGGAGTAGCAGTGGGCAAGTGTTTTAGCAGAGCGAGTACTACAGTCAATGTGTTGATAAYACTTCTGTAACGTTTTCCTAATTTGCTTTGTTAAAATCCCCAACTACAATAAATGTTGCCTCAGGATATGTGGTTTCCAGTTTGCATGAGGGCTGTTGTGGTATCGGCTTGAGGGGGAATATACACGGCTTTGACTATAACCGAAGATAATGAACTTTTGAGGTAATGRGGTCGGCATTTGATTGTGAGGTATTTTAGGTCAGGTGATTAAAAGGACGTTAGTTCCTGTATGTTATCACAATCACACCATGAGTAGTTAATCATGAAACATACACCCCGCCCTTATTCCCGGAGAGATATTTATTCCTGTCTGTGCAATGAACTGAGAAACCAACTGGCTGAACGGACTCAGGCAGTATATCCCGAGAGAGCTATGTTTCCGTGGAACAGATTGTTACAATCCCTTAGGTCTCTCTGGAAGGAAATCCTTGCCCTGAGCTCGTCAACTTTATTATCCAGAGACTGAACATTTGCAAGTAATATACTTGGAAGTGGTGGGTTGTGTGCACGCGTCCTGAGGGCCTCTTTCCGCCGCCGGAGTTTTGTAACCGCCTCTGGGATCGGTTCAATTGCCCTGGGGTATACGAACAAAGTTCGGGAAAATTGCATTATTGGTCGTAATGCCGGAGGAGTTACCGCCGTTCTGATATCCAAAAGTTCTTCCCGGCTGTATGTAATAACAAACACATTGCTGGGATAATAATGGTAGAAATAACAAATAAAAAACTAAATCCTGAAAAGTTTTCTAAGAGCTCGAAGCACGACAGCCTTATCCGTCGGCACTTATTTGCCATGGGACAGGAATTCTAGGCGCAACCATCGTCACACCTTACCTGGGATTGCCACTTCCCGACGGTGTTAATGTCTTTTGTCAGCTTGCCAAGTCTCAACTGTCAATGACTGGAGGAAGTTGTTGCCATGGTTACCATTGAAATTGCCACAGAGGTAGCTGGTCTTGCCACGGTAGTTTCCAGGCACGGTGACTGTAACGTGGTAGACAAGGGCGTAGGTGACGTGCAGGTTGAAGTCTGTATTGATGGCATAGTGGAAGCCCTCTGGAAGAACTTCACAGCCCGCCACTCAGGGGCAGGTGGTTGAACACTCCATTCACCTAGGGCAGAGGATAGACAGTTTAACATGGACAACTGGTGAACATGGTCAAACTTTGTTAGAGCATTCTATTCTTTAGCACTGTTTTATTACGATTTGCTCCGGTGATCACAGAAAATGGCTTATGTGAAGACTATTAATTAAAAGTAAAACATGCCTTCTCCTGCTTCCCAGGGCTCCCATAATGTTCTTCCTGAGGACCAGTTATTTATACTTCTCCATCCTGGGTGCACTTGCACTCCTCGTCACACTTCCTGTTGGGGTAGAAAATCTGGTCTGTGTTGTAGTAGCAGTTGCCATGGACACGGGGACGCAGTGGTAGCCGCTGAGGATCTGTCCCTCGTTACAGGAGCAGCCCTTCTTACACTGGGCCAGGCAGCCTGAGGGAGGGGACAGGCTCTAGCAAGTGTCAGGAAAGCCAGAACCACACGCATAGTGGCTGTGGGCTGGACACTTCACCGCTGGAGACACAGGAAGGAGTTCACTAACAAAAAAAAACATCTTACATGTAAGCAATTTAATGGTTGTAAAAATGTCTCAGCACTTTCCACAGAAACCTTATTTCACCAGTGTGTCAACCGCTTCCAACACTCACAGCAGAAATCAGATATTTTATAATGTAACAGTGTGTGGACTACTCACCACAGAACTGGGCAGTCCTCCAGCTGTACACCTTAACCCTGGCTACCTGACAGACTGATGCATAGGCTGTGATGGCCTGACAGAGCCCACCCTTATACAGACACACGTCAGACACGCGTCATACACACTGTCCTCAAAGTATCCCACCAGGTCCACTGCGGTTAGGTGGTCCCGGAAAGACCCCTTGGGGTCCCTCAGGAACCCACAGAACTCCCCCGTCTCAAACCCTCTTCTGGTTGACTTCACAGTTTGGACAGGCCATCTTACAGCCGTGGACACAGCTAGGGATCTGCTCCAAGCGCCAACTGGCCCCGAAGTCCTCTGAATGGGCATGGGTGGCCTCGTTCCTGGGTACGAGGTCATTTTGGCACTGGTATCGTAGTTGCCACAGACAGCGCCCTGGTAGGTGGAGGGCAGGGTGACAAACATTGCACTGTTCCAGTCGAAGGAGATGTTAAGGCCAAAGCTGCTGGTGACCACAGAGTACCAGCCACTCCTGTAGACAGACACATGACTGCTGTTCAGGTACATAGGCAAATTGACCAACTCATTGTCCACCTGGAAGAACAAGGAATATAAATATTGAGGTGAGTACTGGAATATTAAATGGGGGAAGAATCTGAGTGAGGGGCATGTAAAGGATGAGCATCTAAATTGAGATTTGCTTGTGTTCAGAGTGACATTTGAGCTGCTATTCAGTGTTAATTATTATACTCCATGTGCTCTAAAAACCAGAGTGTAATTGAAAACCCCTCTGGRGCTGGCAGAGCCTGGGAAGTATTCACCCACTTAGCCCAATGCACTAACTTTGACCAAGTGAACCGAACCTGCTTCATGAGGCAGGCTCAATAATCAACTACATTAATTTAAAGGGGGAAATCTTTAATTATTATACAGAAATGGATTAAAAGGTCATGAACTAGGCATCAGAGATGGTTAACCCTGTGAGACCCATGGATGCAAAAATTGAACTATTCCTGAATTTGCATCCTGGACTGGTCCTAAACWAAAAATATATGCCAAACACTACCTAGTGAATCTCCTTAGACCCAGATGTATCGCTTAGTAGTAGTTGTTGTGTTTCAGTATGATTATTGTGGCATCACAAARGGTTACGATACTTAATTTGCCTTATAATTTGAGTAGTCATTAATTTTAAGCAAATTGGCACTAAAAATAATATAATTTTATTATATTATTTAATAATAGTTTAATAATAGAGTTTTTAATAGAATGCAAAATAATAATTACTGTAATTTCATATTCTCATGGAGGAATTATTTGTCAACATTCCATATTCATAATAACTAATTGTCACATAATTCGGATAATTAGTCAACAATTAATTAAACCCTTTTACCACAGACAAATAGAGACAAATCCATCCAGTAGTTTGGTCCCCATGGCTGAAACCAAAGAAATGCAGTCGWTCCAATCCTCATTAAATATTATTTGCACTACGTCACTCACTTATTTCTTAAATTAAGAAACGTATTATAATGAGATGATTTTTTTWGAAATATTGTCAAAAGATCTTACCTGCGAGGGGACTTTGGCATGAGGAAATCAAAAGGATGCCGTCCTTAAATACTAAAATATGATCCCAAGCTAATTACTAATCAGAGCCCTTACAAGCTTAGAGGTGAGCATTTGATCCACTAATCAAATTAATACATTCTCTCTGCCTCAAAATAAGGGCGTGTCAGTCGACTTTATGCCATTGGGATCCTGTATTGACATAGGCCCGACATCCACAAATWAGATTATATGGAATGTAAAATCAGCTCCAACCTGTGAGTAATTCGCATAGATACTGTTGTTGGTCAATTTCTTCAACAGATGATCAGGTCTATAATTATCAAACATATATTAGTAATGGAAATGAAACAGACTCTTTAAGTATTAAAATTATCCTTTAGTAATACAATTGTTGGCAGAAGTTGGTACAGAGTACAGCATATGATATCTCTCCCCAGGTTCTGCAAAATGTCTAAGACATCCTGTAACTCATATAGCCTCTCCAGTCCTCCTTGCGTGTGTTTCCCTGGCAACAACATTTTAATAAATCTAACCTCCCCCTGACAGCAGCAACCATATTGTCAACAATTAAAAGCTCAGAAGTGGGTTTGACCGAAACTTGACRTTTCATCACAAATATAGGGTCATAACAAGGTGAACGAGTCCAAGCATCTTCTGACAGGTGGCTGTTTCCATCAGGCCTGCGGCAGCCTTGTGTTCTTAGAAAACCAGTCGTATTCTCAGAACCGGTTGGTGGGGCCCAGACAGGAGGAGTCTGAGCGTAGGCGGTTTTCGCCTTCTGATAGTGTCTGAAGGGCACAACACTCAAAACAGGTGTAAACACACACACAGAGGTCTCCTGAAGAGGAGACCTTAGTTTATCATAACACAATTTACTAACCCTTTAAAAGGTATGAGGCCTTGGTTTCCCCTCATGGAGTGAAACTTGACATGCGTACACCATTTCAAATGAATTAATTAACACTAAGTGAAGAACATATGTTATTGTCACTGTGGATCACTATTTGGGTCGCAGTTCGTTCGGGGAAAATATAAATTCTGTAAACATTATTAAAGTGTGCAATGTCTATGTACATAGGGCAGCAGCCTTCAATGTGCAAGGTTGAATAACCGGGTGGTAGCCGGCTAGTAACAGTGACTAACTTCAGGGCAGAGTACTGGGTGGAGGCTGGCTAGTGATGGCTATTTAGCAGTCTGATGGCCTTCAGATAGAAGCTGTTTTAGTCTCTCAGTCCCAGCTTTGATACACCTGTACTGACCTCGCCTTCTGGATGATAGCGGGGTGAACAGGCAGTGGCTCAGGTGGCGGAGGTCCTTGATGATCTTTTTGGACTTCCTATGACATTGGGTGCTGTAGATGTACTGGAGGGCAGGCAGTGTGCCCCCGGTGATGTGTTGGGCAGAGCGCACCACCCTTTGGAGAGCCCTGTTGCGGACGGTGCCGTTGCTGCACCAGAAGGTGATACAGCCCAACGTGATGCTCTCAATGGTYCATCTGTAAAAGTTTGTGAAGGTCTTAACAACTGGATGAAACTACCAACCTGTTGCTTTGGCCCAATTAAAAATAACATCTAAATGATTAGCGCCACTAACAACGTTTACAAAAACTAGCGGCCAAGATGGATGCTTGCTAAGCATTCTGCATATTTATGTAAAAAGACCATTCGATTTACTATCGGCTGTTAAGCAAGGTTGACACATTGGTTACACTTGCTCCAGGTGAGTCAGAGCTGATTCAATGCCCCATGATTTTCACGAGTACACCTCCAGCTACAATTACAACTTTCYACATTTGTGGAACACCACAAATGAGGAGCAATCCTGTGGTTCAGAGATTATCAATACAATGAACCTGGGAATCTCCAACACTGACTATTCATGAAAGTAAACCTCATGTTGTGTAGGTGTTGAGCTGAAACTAAGTCTTCTGAAGGCGTTTTAAATCGATTTTGAATGGATGTGTGAAGGAAGGWGTATGAATTAGACTGGGAAAGTCCCAGTTGTGGTCTCCAAATACTGCGCCTCTATTGATCCCATATCCATGATTGAAGGCCTGGTATGAGGGGCAAAGGGAACAGTAACCTAGTTGATAGCAGCTGTGATTTTAGGCTTTCTACACAACCCTGATAACAGCAGGGCTGTTCAACGTCAGTCCTGGAGAGCTGAAACGTTTTTGTTTTTCATCTTCTAATAAGGAACTAATTCAGACCTGAGACACCAGGTGAGGGCAATGAACTACCAGGTAGAAACAAAAAACAAGTGTTTTGGCCCTCCAGGACCGGAATTGAGAAGTCCCGGTGTAAAGGGTGGCAGTAGCCGACACCTTGAGCAATCCAGGTAGGCAGAGTGTCTGGGGCAAGCAATTATTGTCGTCTTCCAGCTGTGGGCCAACTCCAGCGTGTTCTGAGCACGCTCGCCGTCCGGCAGCAGGGAGTCGTCCTGTCTGTTGCCGTTGCCACAGAGACCGGACACAGCAGAGTAGTAGGTGCGGGGAAGGATGACCATGGTGGTGCCAGTCTTGTACAGAATCAGCTGCAGGCCAAACTCAATCTGGATGACGATGGACGAGGGGGAGAGAGGTCACCACAAGGCCTTTCTGGAAGGAGTATGGTAAGGGATTGTGCAGGCCATTAACCTGAGGTGGAAAYAGTTAAACTGCTGTTGCAGCTGGCAGCAGAGATGCTGACGGTAAAGGGGATCAACCCTGTCTGATTGGAGCTCGACTGAGCCAGCATGTATGAACAGCTATCCCTGAAGTYAAACTCTTGCCTGTCAAAACGAATGAAATGTTGCCACCCATCAAGGTACAGTTGAGGGGTCGTGAGAGTTGGCAGGCTCGCCTGCCCTCCAGCTGCTTACAGATGTAAGCATGTGGGGCACTGGGCAGGGGTGCAGAGGATCTCCCCGGTAMCTGGGTCACAGAGGCAGAGCTGTCCGCAGTCTTCTGGGGTCCAGAAGGTGGTGTTGAGTCTGTGGTAGWTTTCTCTGGCATCAGTACAGCCACACTGCTCTGGACGAAGCCGGCATTACAAAAGCAGCAGCCCTGCACACAGATCTGGATGTACATTTTGGAGTTGGACTCACAGGTGTGTGTGTGGATAGGCTGACCCACAGTCATCACAGTAGCTGATCACTGGACAGATCACATCTGGGGAGAGAAATCAATTTGAGATGTTTTATTCCGGAAATATTATATGTTARATGTACTCCAACAAGGYAAGTGAATGTAGRACAGGGTTGTCCCTATTTCCAATCCCCTCCATGTTAACTCAGCCTAACAGTCCATATTGCTGACTACAGTAGATGACTATAGATGACTATGCTGGTGCAGGGACAAGAGCAGTAATGTTACCTACTGTACCTGTGCTGTGGCAGCCGAGGACTTAATTTGAGACAGTGCAGACATGCTGGTCAGGGCAAGCAAATGGTTCACAGACCAGGGAAGCCCCACAGGTGCAGATCATAGTGCACTCCTGGAGAGGCCTGCTCTCTGAGGCCAAGGATAAAGACACAGGTTTGAATAAACAAACTATACAGAGTAATTAAACATTACCAGTTCAACCATAGCATAGACTTATGACTTTGATATGCATGATGTGCTGTTTGGGTGAGTTTTTAAAGGGAAGTACAGTGAGGGAAAAAAGTATTTGATCCCCTGCTGATTTTGTACGTTTGCCCACTGACAAAGAAATGATCAGTCTATAATTTTAATGGTAGGTTTATTTGAACATGGAGAGACAGAATATCAACAAAAAAATCCAGAAAAACGCATGTCAAAAATGTTATGAATTGATTTGCATTTTAATGAGGGAAATAAGTATTTGACCCCTCTGCAAACATGACTTAGTACTTGGTGGCAAAACCCTTGTTGGCATCACAGAGGTCAGACGTTTCTTGTAGTTGGCCACCAGGTTTTGCCCACATCTCAGGAGGGATTTTGTCCCACTCCTCTTTGCAGATCTTCTTCAAGTCATTAAGGTTTCGAGGCTGACGTTTGGCACTCGAACTTCAGCCTCCTCCACAGATTTTCTATGGGATTAGGTCTGGAGACTGGCTAGGCCACTCCAGGACCTTATGTGCTTCTTCTTGAGCCACTCCTTTTTTGCCTTGGCCGTGTGTTTTGGGTCATTGTCATGCTGGAATCCCATCCTCGACCCATTTCAATACCCTGGCTGAGGGAAGCAGGTTTTCACCCAAGATTTGACGGTACTGGCCCGTCCACGTCCTTTGATGCGGTGAGTTGTCCTGTCCTTTAGCAGAAAACCACCCCCAAGCATAATGTTTCCACCTCATGTTTGACGGTGGGGATGGTTTCTTGGGGGTCATAGGCAGCATTCCTCCTCCTCCAAACACGGCAAGTTGGGTTGATGCAAAGAACTCCATTTTGGTCTCATCTGACCACAACACGTTCACACGTTTGTGTCTGAATCATTCAGATGTTCATTGGCAAACTTCAGACGGGCATGTATATGTGTTTTCTTGAGCAGGGGCTTGCGGGCGCTGCAGGATTTCAGTTTCTTCACGGCATAGTGTGTTACCAATTGTTTTCTTGATGACTATGGTCCCAGCTGCTTGAGATCATTGACAAGATCCTCTGTGTAGTTCTGGGCTGATTCTCACGTTCTCAATGATCATTGCAACTCCACGAGGTGAGATCTTGCATGGAGCCCCAGGCTGAGGGAGATTTGACAGTTCTTTGTGTTTCTTCCATTTTGCGAATAATCAAAACTGTTGTCAACATTCTCACCAAGCTGCTTGCGATGGTCTTGTAGCCCATTCCCAGGCCTTGTGTAGGTCTACAATCTTGTCCTGACATCCTTGGAGAGCTCTTTGGTCTTGGCCATGGTGGAGAGTTTGGAATCTGATTGATTTGAATGCTTCTGTGGACAGGTATCTTTTATACAGGTAAGACACTGAGATTAAGGAGCACTCCCTTAAGAGTGTGCTCCTAATCTCCGTTCGTACCTGTAATGAAAGACACGCTGGAGCCAGAAAATCTTTTGATTGAGAAGCGGGTCAAATACTTATTTCCTCATTAAATGCAAATCAATTATAACTTTTTGAATGCATTTTTCTGGCATTTTTTGTTGTTTATTCCTGTCTCTCACTGTTTCAATAAACCTACCTATTAAAATTATAGACTGATATTTCTTTCTTGTCCAGTGGGCAACGTCAAAATCAGCAGGGATCAACTACTTTTTTCCTCACTGTATATTGAGATTGACATTTCAATATTTGCTTTTATTTGATGAATAATCAGCTCTGCTTACTCCATCAATAGGCTTTTCTATAAACATACCTAAAACCTCCTCCCGTCCTGACAGCAGCCACACTGCCCTGCTGGTACGCAGGACTGACCATTGGTCACATTGGCACCCCTCCTCACAGCCATCTGGGCACGGCACAGACCCCGCCGCTCCAGGGCACAGAGAGGAACAAGCGTTGGCACACAGGCTGAACTGGGGGCAATGAGCTGAGGAATAGAATAGTAATGATTAATACATGCATTTGTAAATAGGCCCACATTAATGTTAAACAGATCTCCAGTGAAGACCTAGATGACWAATTAGACATTTATGGCATCTTGTTTGGCTTCATTCATGAGAATATATATTTAGCTTAAGTTTCCGTATTATAATTATTAAAGGGTAATCAGCAGAGTTTTATAGATTGAATGCATTGTGAGGGACACATTTGAGCAATATGATGSCATTTTCTGTCAGAGGGGAAACTTACCACAGCCACCTTGACCCCTGCCTCCTGACACTCCACATTATATGCCTGCAGCTGCTCACACAGCAGCTGCTGGGTCTGGTTCCCTGCCACACACAGGTCAGCCATGCAGTGGGAGTAGTGGGTCTGTGGCTGGACTACAGAGTGACAGGAGGAGAAGGGGCCGCCAGGCAGTGTGAGTAGGCCACAGTAGAGCTCACAGCCATGCAGGGGCACTGACAGAGGGGGAAGTTAGCCCCAAACCCATCACTGCAGGGGGACGCAGGCCTGCACATGACCCATCTCAACAGGTGACACAAAACCCATCGGGGTCAGAGGTCAGGGTTCCCCTGGGCACCTGTAGGTCATCCATGGGGTCATTGTTGTAGTTCCCACACAGGCCACAGGCCATGCTCTAGTAGGATGAGTCAGAGATATTTACCAGGAGCAGGTTGTGTAGACTGGAGATGACCTGGACTGACCCAAGCGCCTGGATGGTTACCAGATGACCATTCTGATGCAGACTCACATCACTGTGGGAGAAGGGCAGGTTCTCAAGGACTCCATTGACCRMGGGGAAAAGGGAAAGTTGAGATCACTATTGATTACATATTGTACAGTAAGTCCTAACTATGTAAAGTTAATTTGTAAAATAATACAATAAAAAAGGCAGTATCTGCATCAAACTACATAAAATATTAATGCTGATGGTGAAACCCATCCTTTACCTGAACCTCTCCAAGATGGCCAGAGACCCATCTTCATCCTATTGATGACCATGTGTATTTCCCGGGATGCATTCTCACTGCCATGACGCACAGCCACCATAAACTCCTCCACAGTTTTAGAGTGRAGCTGGCAGGTATGGAGCAGGATGTAGTCACATCCCATGGAACTCAAACGCCTGCCCGTCAAACGTGTTGTAGTGGGATCCGCCATCCACTAGACAGTGTGCCACATTGGGGCTTGGGTAGCTGCCATGTACTCCCTTCTGYACCCCACACTCCTCCCCCTCCCAATGGGAGATTTTATGGCAAGACGTGTCCACCTGCACGGCACACATCTCTTCTCACAGGACAACACCAGGTACTCTTCATGGTGGAAGTAGCCGCGGTTCTCAGGCTGGACACAGAGGGAGCCACTGAGCACCAGGCCTAGTTCACAGAAGCAGTTCTCCCAGTGGTCTGCAGGCAGCGCCACAGTTTTGTTGAGCCAACCTTCGCAGATGAGAGTAGGACCAGAGCAGTGTTAGGTGTAGCTTGTGCCTTTTGGACAGGCTCTGTCTGTGAAGGGAGAATGGCATTGTTTAGTTGTTATACAGTGAATAGGCATGAGTGATTTTGGCTCCACTGGGTAAATCAATGAWGTGTTACTGCCATCTAGTGGTAAAGAGGCAGCAGAGGCACTGCCTGAATAATAGTAACCYTTTWCTAAACAAGCACCTGCTATTAATTTTCAGCCTTATAAAACCTATCAACATCTTYGCTGGAGAATAAATTGCATGTAAAAAATCCATGGTGCAAAACTACAAGGCAAGTATCTGAGTGTGAATGCTAATAATACCACTGCTCTGGCATTTCCCTACGGTGTGTGTCCCAACGATGTGTGATCAATATCAACTAACCAAACACAATGAAATGTTAATACCACACTTTCAGAAGAATCTACAAGCCGTCCAAATTTCATTTAGTACACAGCAATGCTTAACGCCAAACAGCGCAGTGTTGCAATTCCAGAGAATGTTAATTCGTTTTTGCTTGTGGAACAAGCTGATAGAGGTGCATAATTACAGCATAAGTTGGGGCTCCTCTGGGCTTGAACCTCAGCCTGTCCATCTTACAGGCTTCAGCCTATTCAGCCAGCCACCAACATAGAGCAAGCTGTTGATCTTTGTGATGACACGCAGGTCACCAATACAGAGGTTGAAGAATCCAGCTGGGTCCACTTTGACGTGACAGTCTCGGAAAGTTACGTTGACCTACAAAATCTTCCCACATACCCCTGAGCTGGAGAAGAGGGTCAGCTGCTCTGGGMAACATTTCGGACAGTTTCCAAAGCCGGGGTCCACACACCATGGGTAGTCTCCACTCTTCCACAACTTCAAGAACTCTGTTGAAACCCTCCCTGTCAGCTCATCAGCAGGGTCAGAGTTGTAGTTGCCACACAGGCCACAGGTGGTGTTGGAGTATTTTCCAGAGAGGATGATGGCAATATTTGCCTTTACTCTCAAGCTGATGGAGAAGCCCCAGTCTGTGTGGATGTAGATGATCAGACCAACAGCATGAACCACTGTGGAGGGACTGAAGAGGAGGGGCATGTTCTTCTGGACTCCATTCACCTGTAGGGGGAGGAAACCCTGCCCTCAAATGTTTCAGAATGATGACCATTCACAGATTAGGGCTGGAATTTCTGCCTGAAGTGTCAAATCGAATATACCCCTTTTTATATTTAAACATACAATGACTGAAAAACTGCTTGTTCAAAGATGCCCCAAATAAATCAGCCTCTTGTTACTGTGCCTTGAATAGATGTAGGCTATACTGGCAATGTTTAATTATTATTAAACATTATTATTATTCACTATTGTGAAAACCTACCTGTACAGTTTCAATGTTTTTATGGTAATCTCCACGATGGTGCCATTCACCTTGACCAGTAAATTCGTAGGAGAGTCTTGATGCTTGTCAGTCTGGACATGCACTTCAATTGACATCAAAACTATGAAAAAACACATGGCATCATGTAGTAACCAAAGAAGTGCTAAACAAATCAAAATCTATTTTAGATTATTCAAAGTAGCCACCCTTTGCCTTGATGACAGCTTTGCACACTCCTGGCATTCTCCCAACCAGCTTCACCTGGAATGCTTTTCCAACAGTCTTGAAGGAGTTCCCACGTATGCTTAGCACTTGTTGGCTGCTTTTCCTTCGCTCTGCGGTCCAACTCATCCCAAACCATCTCAATTGGGTTGAGATCAGGTGATTGTGGAGGCCAGGTCATCTGATGCAGCACTCCATCACTCTCCTTCTTGGTCAAATAGCCGTTACACAGCCTGGAGGTGTGTTTTGGGTCATTGTCCTGTTAAAAAACAAATGACAATCCCACTAAGCGCAAACCAGATGGGATGGTGTGTCACTGTAGAATGCTGTGGTAGCCATACTGGCTAAGTGTGCCTTGAATTTTTTATAAATCACAGACAGTGTCACCAGCAAAACACCATCACACCTCCTTCTCCATGCTTCACGGTGGAAACCACACATGCAGAGATCATCCGTTCACCTACTCTGCATTTCACAAGGACACGGGGGTTGAAACCAAAAATCTCAAAATTGGACTCATCAGACCAAAGGACAGATTTCCACTGATCTAATGTCCATTGCTTGTGTTTCTTGGCCCAAGCAAGTATCTTATTCTTATTGGTGTCCTTTAGTAGTGGTTTCTTTGCAGCAATTCGACCATGAAGGCCTGATTCACGCAGTCTCCTCTGAACAGTTGYTGATGAGATGTGTCTGTTACTTGAACTCTGAAGCATTTATTTGGGCTGCAATTTCTGAGGCTGGTAACACTAATGAACTTATCCTCTGCAGCAGAGGTAACTCTTGGTCTTCCTTTCCTGTGGCGGTCATCATGTGAGCCAGTTTCATCATACTGAAGCACTTGATGTTTTTTTTCTAATTTTTCTGTATGTATGTATGTATGTATGTATGTATGTATGTGTGTGTGTGTGTGTGTATGTATGTATATATATATATATATATATATATATATATATATACAGTGCATTTGCATTCAGACACCTTGACTTTATCCACATTGTTACGCTACAGCCTTATTCTAAAATTGATTCAATTGTTGTTGGTTTTTCATCAATCTACACACAATACCCAATAACGACAAAGCAAAAACTGATTTTTAGATTTGTTTGCAAATGTAAAAAGAAATCTGGTTTATATAAGTGTTCCGACCTTTTACTCAGTACTTAGCGATTACAGCCTCAAGTCTTCTTGTGTTTGACACTACAAGCTTTGCATGCCTGTATTTTGGGAGTTTCTCTCATTCTTCTCTGCAGATCCTCTCATGCTCTGTCAGGTTAGATGGGGAGCGTCACTGCACAGCTATTTTCAGGTCTCTCCAGAGATGTTCGATCAGGTTCAAGTCCGGGCTCTGGCTGGGCCACTCAAGGACATTCAGACACTTGTCCCGAAGCCACTCCTGCGTTGTCTTGGCTGTGTGCTTAGGATKATTGTCTTGTTGGAAGGTGAACCGTTGCCCCAGTCTGAGGTCCTGAGCGCTCTGCAGCAGGTTTTCATCAAGGATCTCTCTGTACTTTGCTCCGTTCATCTTTCCCTCGATCCTGACTAGTCTCCCAGTCCCTGCCGCTGAAAAACATCCCCACAACATGATGCTGCCACCACCATGCTTCACCGTAGGGATGGTGCCAGGTTTCCTCCAGATGTGATGCTAGTTGAATCTTGGTTTCATCAGACCAGAGAATCTTGTTTCTCATAGTCTGAGAGTCCTTTTGGTGCCTTTTGGCAAACTCCAAGCGTGCTGTCATGTGGCTTCCGTCTGGCCACTCTACCATAAAGGCCTGATTTGGTGGAGTGCTGCAGAGATGGTTGTCCTTTTGGAAGGTTCTCCCATCTCCACAGTGGAACTCTGGAGCTCTTTCAGAGTTACCATCGGGGTCTTGGTCACCTCCCTGACCAAGGCCCTTCTCCCCCTATTGCTCAGTTTGGCCGGGCGGTCAGCACTAGGAAGAGTTTTGGTGGTTCCAAACTTCTTCCATTTAAGAATGATGGAGGCCACTGTGTTCTTGGGGACCTTCAATGCTGGAGACATTTTTTGATACCCTTCCCCAGATCTGTGCCTTGACACAATCCTGTCAATTCTTTCAACCTCATGGCTTGGTTTTTGCTTCTACATGCACTGTCAGCTGTGGGACCTTATACAGACAAGTCTGTGCCTTTCTAAATCATGTCCAAGCAATTGCATTTACCACACGTGGGCTCCAATCAAGTTGTAGAAACATCTCAAGGATGATCAATGGAAACAGGATGCACCTGAGCTCAATTTCGAGTCTCATAACAAGGGGTCTGAATACTTATGTAAACAAGTTATTTCTGTTTTTCATTTTTAAGAAATGTGCAAACATTTCTAAAAACCTGTTTTTGCTTTGTCATTATAGGTCTTGAACTATATATATAGATTGATGAAAAAAAATATTTAATACATTTCAGAACAAGAATGTAACATAAGAAAAGTTGGAAAAAGGGAAGGTGTATGAATACTTACCTAATGCACTACATACATGCATACATTTAAAAAGTTAGTTTTTGCATGGTCCCTCAAATCCTCAAAGTTTTACAGCATTTAGAGCATCTTGACTGTCTGCATCGCTGCTTGGTATGGCAACAGCACTGCCTTCGATCGCATGGCGCTACAGAGGGTGGTGCAGACAGCCCAGTACGTCACTGAGGCCGACTTCCATTCAGGACCTCTATATCAGGTGGTGTGAAAGGAAGGTACGAAAATCGTTAAAGACTCCAGCCAATCAAGCCATGGACTGTTCTCTCTGCTTCCTCACGGCAAGCGGTACCGATGCAAGTGGTAAGTCTGACACCAACAGGCTCCTGAACAGCTTCTATCCCCAAGCCATTAGACTGCTAAATAGCTAACATAATGGCTACACGGACCAAGTTGACCCTTGTATTTTATTTCTGCACTGTCTCTATACACACTCAAAAACATAAACATATAACATGCACATTTATACTGAATCTACACACAATCATGTATGCTGCTGCTACTCTGTTTATCATATCCTGATGCCTAGTCACCTTACCCCTATACATACATTATCAACCTCTATCACTCCAGTAACCCTGCACATTGTAAAAATGGTATTGGATCATATTTATTGTGTGTTTTTGTTCTACATTACACAGTGGTGTAAGGTACTTAAGTAGTACTGTAAAGTATTTTTTACTTAAGTACTATTTTTGGGTATCTGTACTTTACTATTTATGTATGACAACTTTTACTTCACTACATTCCTAAATAATGTACTTTATACAGTTTCCCTGACACCCAAAAGTACCTGCTACATTTTGACTGCTTAGCAGGATAGGGAAATGGTCAGATTCACGCACTTATCAAGAGAACAGCCCTGGTCATCCCTACTGCCTCTGATCTGGCGGACTCACAAAACACAAATGCTTTTTTTGTAAATGATTGCGTAAGTGTTGGAGTGTGCCCCTGGCTAGCCATAAACATAAAATAAAATAGTACATTGTGCTGTCTGGTTTGCTTAATAAGGAATGTGAAATGATTTATACTTTTGATACTTAGGTATATTTTAAATCAAATACTTTTAGACTTTTACTGGATGACTCACTTTTACTCTGATAATTTTCTATTAATCTACAATATCTTTACTATGACAATAGGGTACTTTTTCCACCACTAACCTTTTTTGTGCTACATTGATTACTGCATTGTTGGGTTTGGAGCTTGCAAGAAAGGCATTTCGCTGTACTTGTGCATGTGACATTAAAACTACATAAAAGACAAACGACACTGCAGAGCCATGTCAAATACATTTACATGTCTGAATGTAACACCAGTCTGAATGCTTACGGCAGAAGGTGCTGCTCCTCCATGGCTTGATTGGAACCTGGGCGGACTGACAAGCACTGGTGTAGGCCTGCAGAGCCTGGCACAGGACTTCCTGGTTCTTGCACTTACTGATGACATTAGACCCTAGGGTCCACCACATCATGGCACCAACTGAGAGGGTTTTGCTGCGACCAGATCCCAGACGTCCTGGAGCTTTCCTTACTGTACTGTAGATCCGTGTTGGAGCAGGGGCCTCCACAGTCCGCATGGCAGGACTGACCCTCCTAGTCCAAGACCCTCCTCCAGCTCCAGCCGAAGGCCGCCTCATCCACAGCAGTAGCACCCTCTGGTATGCGAAGGTCATCATCCTTGTTGCCATGGTTGTTGCCACACATGTCAGAGCGTCTCTTGGGCAGGCTTACCAGGATGTAGTAGAACCAGTCGTATTTGACATGGAGGCCGAAGCTGGTGTCAACGACCGAGAACAGACTGCTCTGATGGATCTTCAACGAGCCAGAATGGAGAGTCACAGGCAGGAGCCTTCTCTGGCCATTCACCTTCAAAGAGAGAAAGGAGACAAAGGGTAATTTCAGAGTAAAGGGTTGATGTATTTAATGTTAACATTTACTTGTGTGGAATAATTAATATAATCAAATGTGTCAATAGGCAATGATTAACTAAAATGGCATTGGAACATGTGATTGGCAGCTCTCAAATTGTGCAATCAACCAGAGTAATCATTCCACTTCAAAGTCATTCCACTGAAACATAACTTATTTTTATCTTATTAAAAATGTCTTCCCTGAAAGGCTTTGTACAATTCTGTAATCTCCATTTTTCACCCAGTCTGGCTAAAATGCCATACAGACTTGAACTTGACACAAATTTATATTCAAACACAGCCCATCAGTCACCCAGAGAATGACCCAGTGAACTCTTATTACAAAAGGGATGTTAAACAATCACTCGATGGAAAACAATTACAAAACGGTTGACAAATAGACATGCCCAGAGGATGCATGTGTGTATTTGTAACGTACTGGCGTGGGTGCATTTCTGGACCAGAGTAGTTTCCATGTTAGTTAAACACCAGGCCATCAAAGGTGCAGTAGTGGTGGCCTCCGAGCACCCAGCAATTAGCTTTCTGGGCCAGGTCAACAGATTAAGGGCTTGGACTGGAAAGACAGGCAACAAGAATTAGGCTCTTGAGAGAATTCACACAGATTTGACGACTACTGCAGTTGACCGTGTTCCTAATTGAATGTATCAAATTTCAAAGCATATCAAAATTGTCCATTGTTCTTGTGATTATTACAGTCTGTTCGTTTAAAGTAGATGATTATAAATGCGTTGACTATTGAGTGGCATCAAATATTCCGAACAGGCATTCTAATCTGCACAGAGGAAAAAACTGCGCTGTTGGAATCTTTCTAAAGTTGATGTATACTCAACCAGCAGTGTGATAGAGATTGACATGCATGCCGTTAGCTTCTGAACAATTGACAGGTTAATTAATTCTGACCAAGTTTTTGATTGACAATAACAATTCCACTAGCCCCTGTAGGTTAGCATTCAAGATTTGGTGTAAAGTGTGTGCAAAATGGTGAAATAAATAAGGTCATTGCCAACTCAGGGAGAATGAAAGCATTGAGGAAGTATGAATCATAGGTATAGTATAAATCCTAGTAAATACGTCAGGCCGAATACATCCAACGTATACGGAACAAAAAAATAAACGCAACATAAAACAATAAAGCTTTTACTGAGTTATAGTTCATGAGGTAATCAGTCAATTGAAATAAGTTCATTAGGCCCTAATCTATGAATTTCACGACTGGGAATACAAATATGCATCTGTTGGTCAAAGATACCTTAAAAAAAGAACGGCCCTCAGGATCTGACCATGGTATTTCTGTGCATTCAAATTGCCATCGGTAAAATTAAATTGTGTTTGTTGTTGAACTTTCAAGAAGGGTGCAGCTTGACCCTTAGGGCAGAGGCTGCCATCTCAGCGCAGGGAGCCAGGGGCGGAACATGTACACCTCAGAGCACCCATCCAACCAGGAAACCTCCCACTTCTGCAGAAACACAATGAGTCAGTGTGTGTTTGTTACACAACCCTCCCTTCAACTGACACCCCARAAAGGTTTTGGGATTAGTCAAGTCCTGTACACAGGTGTAGTGACTCACATACAGTTAAGACATTAATCATAGGGCTGTTTGTGACAGCCTGGGCTAAATGAAGCATGGCACATTTTGGTCTGTGGTGTAGTTGTGGCAACATGTCAGGGATTACAGCCGCATTAGAGCTGCATAAATTCAGGTTTGGGAATTGATGATAAATAATATGTCATAATAAATGTGATAATGTGTCATTACTGACTACGCCCTCCGAGTAATCAAACCTCTAGTCTTGGAACATGAGAAAACAGTCAAATGTTCTGGTCAGAGCATGTATAACAGAAATGTATTCCCTTGGAACCAAACAGGACTACTATATACAAACAATTATTTTCTGATGCAAAACATTTTGCAAAGGTGTGTACCAATGACTACAACTCAGAAAATGCATGCTGAACAAAAATATAAACGCAACATGTAAAGTTTTGGTCCCACGTTTCATGAGCTGTAATAAAAGATCCCAGAAATGTTSTATACGCACAAAAAGCTTGTTTCTCTTAAATTTTGTGCACAAACTTGTTTACATCCCTGTTAGTGAGCATTTCTCCTTTGCCAAGATAATCTGTTCACCTGACAGGTGTGCCATATCAAGAAGCTGATTAAACAGCATGATCATTGCACAGGTGCACCTTGTGCTGGGGACAACAAAATGCCACTCTAAAACTTGCAGTTTTGTCACAACACAATGCCACAGATGTTTCAAGTTGAGGGAGCATGGATTTGGCATGCTGACTGCAGGTATGTCCATCAGAGCTGTTMCCAGAGAATGTAATGTTCATTTCTCTATCATAAGCTGCCTCCAACTTCGGGCATTGATGTCCCCATTGTCTGTTAGATAGTCCTCTGGGCCTGTGTTGAAGTTGCCACAGAGGGAGCCAGAGAAGACCCTGGGCACTTGGACAGTCAGGAGGTCCCGGTTGTATGTGACCAGGACACCGAAGTCAGTCTCAATACACTTGGAGAGCCCAATCATGTAGATCTTCACTTTGCCTTGGCTCAACACTGAAGGAAGGCTCAAAATAATCCCATTCACCTGAAACAAGATTGAGAAGTAGTCAAAAGGGCATGTCCAAGACGAGGTGATATTACAAATCTTCTAACACTGATATTTTTAGACAATAGTGCAGACAGGAACTCTGTTCAATATGTATCCAAAACAGGCCAACTCACCACAACTACTTCATCCCAGTAATGAGAGATCTCAATAGAGTAACCATGTGTTGGTGTCGGCCCCCTCTTGTTCTGCGTCGCCACACTGAAACCAGGCAGGTCTCCCGAGCTAGGGAAGTGCCTCACCAGCTGGTACGCTCTGTTCTCTGTCCTCTGATAACCAGGTGGTGAATCGCATCTCTGCATGTCTGGCAGACATATCAGTGTGGATGACGGATCACCACCTCAAGCTGAACCTCGGCAAGACGGAGCTGCTCTTCCTCCCGGGGAAGGACTGCCCGTTCCATGATCTCGCCATCACGGTTGACAACTCCATTGTGTCCTCCTCCCAGAGTGCTAAGAACCTTGGCGTGATCCTGGACAACACCCTGTCGTTCTCAACTAACATCAAGGCGGTGACCCGTTCCTGTAGGTTCATGCTCTACAACATTCGCAGAGTACGACACCTGTCTCTTATACACATCTAGATGTGTATAAGAGACAGGAGTACGACCCTGCCTCACGCAGGAAGCGGCGCAGGTCCTAATCCAGGCACTTGTCATCTCCCGTCTGGATTACTGCAACTCGCTGTTGGCTGGGCTCCCTGCCTGTGCCATTAAACCCCTACAACTCATCCAGAACGCCGCAGCCCGTCTGGTGTTCAACTTTCCCAAGTTCTCTCACGTCACCCCGCTCCTCCGCTCTCTCCACTGGCTTCCAGTTGAAGCTCGCATCCGTTACAAGACCATGGTGCTTGCCTACGGAGCTGTGAGGGGAACGGCACCTCCGTACCTTCAGGCTCTGATCAGGCCCTACACCCAAACAAGGGCACTGCGTTCATCCACCTCTGGCCTGCTCGCCTCCCTACCTCTGAGGAAGTACAGTTCCCGCTCAGCCCAGTCAAAACTGTTCGCTGCTCTGGCACCCCAATGGTGGAACAAACTCCCTCACGACGCCAGGTCAGCGGAGTCAATCACCACCTTCCGGAGACACCTGAAACCCCACCTCTTTAAGGAATACCTAGGATAGGATAAAGTAATCCCTTCTAACCCCCCCCCCTTAAAAGAGTTAGATGCACTATTGTAAAGTGGTTGTTCCACTGGATATCATAAGGTGAATGCACCAATTTGTAAGTCGCTCTGGATAAGAGCGTCTGCTAAATGACTTAAATGTAAATGTAAATGTACGCACAGGTGCCTTGGAAGTCATACCTGTTCCCGTCAAAAGTGGTGCAATGCCGATCCCTTTGAGCTGTGCACACCCTTAGCTCTTCCTTATGGTAGCCCAGCCAGAATATTGCGCATCTTGTCCTCCTGACACTGGGCTTGGACACAGGTGACGTTCTTGGAGGAAGGCTGGCAGGTGCACTGCTTCCGACACTGGCAGTCCATCCAGAACATCTCCTTGGGGAGGTAGTAGAGACGCTGATGTCTGCAGTCACACCTGCTGTATGGGACACAGTGGCTGCCACTGAGCAGGTAGCCAGCCTTGCACTGCGAGGTAGCCGGCCTTGAAAGACTCTGAGCCCCAGCCTCTGACATATGTCAGAGTAGGCCTGCATCGACCTAAACAGCAGAAGGAGCTCCATCGGCAGCACGCTGGTCAGCCTTGCAGCTGCGGACGTCCGGGTCAGGATCAACATGGCCGTGGCTCTGCAGCAGCCTGAAASCGAACCCAYTGCAGGTTTAGAGTTCACTTGGCCTGTACTGCACACAGGACATGAGGCGCTGCATTCCTCTGTGCATAAGGCTCCGTCAGTGTCCACTTTCCAGCGAAGCGCGAAGTCCACAGCTGCCACGGTTCCATCAGGGGTGGCAAAGTCATTAGTTGCATTGTGGTTGTAGTTTCCACAGAGACCACACAGTGAAACAGACAGCTCCGGTGCCACTTCCAATTCAAGGTTGTGATGCCAGTCATACCGCAGCATCAGGCCAAAGTCTGTTTCCAAGACAACGGTGGAGCTGCTAGGGTATAAAGGCAGAGAGCCGGCGCCCAGGGCTAGGGGCAGGTTCCTCTTCTGACTATTGATCTGCAAAAGCAACGAGACAGTATGGACACGTACTAGCCACAATCACGGCAAAGTGTTACTACGACGAAGGTGCGGTAGTAAGAATCCCCCTATACAGAGCAGATGTTAGACTCTGAAGAGAAGACAGGCTTTCCGTGCTTCTTTACACACAGCCTGTGAGGTCCACAGTGCATCTCCTCACAAGGATCTGCAGATACAAAAACAAAGTAGTCAGTGGTTAGGTTGCTTGTACCTACCTGAAGAAACCAAATTTTACATTTTATTTTTTTAATTAAAAAGGTTGAAAAGTAAAATCACCTATGGAGCCATGAGCTCGTCTCTAGTTGTAGTACATACCTTGTTTTTTACACATGGCTGGATAGTTCATGTTAGCATTAGTCAGGGGAGGGAAAACAAAGTCAGACTCCAAGTTAGAAACTGGCTTCAGGTCAGCAAAGCCGTAAGTGCAGTTGTCAATGTCCTGTTTAGAGCATGTGTAACCTGTTGCAACACCTACAGCCTTCTGAGAAAGAATCCCTGTCCTAGACAGGGTGGCCTTACTCTGGAGCTGAACCCTCTCCAGCGCCTATGTGGAGGATCAGGCTATAGGACATTCCCATGGTAAAACTAAAATGGGGCTAATGAGATGTCTTCAATCTGAAAAAGCTATAAATTGTACAAACACTAGTCGAGGAGAGCAAATTAAAATTTTATGAAACTAATTGTTGGAACGTTGCATTTGCAGAAAAGTGATTACTTTCACAGCTCACACTGATCACCTGTAAGTAAAACCTACTGTATATGTTTCACATCAAGCTAAGAGCACTGAGCAGTGTGCAAGTACTGGAAAACAGATAACACTATCAGGGCAGGTGTCAGATTGCACCTGGCTCAGCAGCCAATGAGAGAACTCAGAGCACAGATCCTGGTTCCTGACCTCTGTCTGATGTGCACATTCTCAGGAAGCTCCCATGTTGCCAGGGATCACAACGACAGTGGAACAAAACATAGCAGTGGTCTAGAATCAACTCAGCACAGCTAGAAGTGTCAACACGACTTGAGGTGAGTGATGATTTCCAGTATAAACTTAGAATATAGCAAGAGCCTTGATTTTAATGTGTCAGATGTAAGGCTAAAATTACATTAAAACTATCCACTTTCAACACCATCTTGTATAATTTAGGAGGTGGGACTGTGATGAAACGGCTTTAGTATTTTTTGCATGAGCAGTAAAACTAAACTCTATAATACACAGGTTCGGAGCTAGACTAGTTCATGATTGACAGTCAACAAGGGGGTTACAGTATAATGCTTACAGAGGGATAGCCACTACAGAAAAGCTTTGTTTTAATATGGACATTCCCTAAAGCATAGCCTACAGACAAGGTGCTCTGTTAACAGTATGTTCAATTTAAACCCAAACCTCAGTTACTGCGCTGTCAACAATCCTACATAGCTTAGTTTTAATCAAGACTAACGTGAATAAGACAGAAAGGGAAGAGAGGTGACTATCTAAACTGTAGCTACAACACTTTACATGCTGCATGTCAAAAGCCATTATAAGCTGCCAGACAATGCACTAATCTGGCATTGCTTGTCAGATGGTTGAAAGCTTCCATTGGAGGACACATGACCACCTGACTAACAATGGGAGAGAGGGGCCTAATTAGGAGTCTACGAAGGTGCCCCCAGCATTACCATGACATTAAATGGCACAATATCCTGGGAGGTCAATCAATCAATCAATTTTATTTTATATAGCCCTTCGTACATCAGCTAATATCTCGAAGTGCTGTACAGACACCCAGCCTAAAACCCCAAACAGCTAGTAATGCAGGTGTAGAAGCACGGTGGCTAGGAAAAACTCCCTAGAAAGGCCAAAACCTAGGAAGAAACCTAGAGAGGAACCAGGCTATGAGGGGTGGCAGTCCTCTTCTGGCTGTGCCGGGTGGAGATTATAACAGAACTATGCCAAGATGTTAAAAATGTTCATAAGTGACAAGCATGGTCAAATAATAATCATGAATAATTTTCAGTTGGCTTTTCATAGCCGATCATCAAGAGTTGAAAAAACAACAGGTCTGGGACAGGTGGCGGTTCCATAACCGCAGGCAGAACAGCTGAAACTGGAATAGCAGCAAGGCCAGGCGGACTGGGGACAGCAAGGAGTCACCACGGGCGGCAGTCCCGACGCATGGTCCTAGGGCCCAGGTCCTCCGAGAGAAAGAAAAGAGAGAGGAGAAAATTAGAGAGAGCCAAGATTTTCAAAATGTTCATAAATGACAAGCATGGTCAAATAATAATCAGGAATAAATCTGTTGGCTTTTATAGCCGATCATTAAGAGTTGAAAACAGCAGGTCTGGACAGGTAGGGTTCCATAACCGCAGGCAGAACAGTTGAAATGGAATAGCAGCAAGGCCAGGCGGACTGGGGACAGCAAGGAGTCACCACGGCCGGTAGTCCCGACGTATGGTCCTAGGGCTCAGGTCCTCCGAGAGAAAGAAAGAGAGAAGGAGAAAATTAGAGAGAGCCAAGATTTTCAAAATGTTCATAAATGACAAGCATGGTCAAATAATAATCAGGAATAAATCTCAGTTGGCTTTCATAGCCGATCATTAAGAGTTGAAAACAGCAGGTCTGGGACAGGTAGGGGTTCCGTAACCGCAGGCAGAACAGTTGAAACTGGAATAGCAGCAAGGCCAGGCGGACTGGGGACCAGCCAGTGTTGTATCATGCCCCGGTAGTCCTGACGTATGGTCCTAGGGCTCAGGTTCTCAGAGAGAAAGAGAGATCGAGAGAATTAGAGAGAGCATACTTAAATTCACACAGGACACTGGATAAGACAGGAGAAGTACTCCAGGTAACCAACTGACCCTAACCCCCCGACACAAACTACTGCAGCATAAATACTGGAGGCTGAGACAGGAGGGGTCAGGAGACACTGTGGCCCCATCCGAAGAAACCCCCGGACAGGGCCAAACAGGAAGGATATAACCCCACCCACTTTGCCAAAGCACAGCCCCCGCACCACTAGAGGGAAATCCTCAACCACCGACTTACAATCCTGAGACAAGGCCGAGTATAGCCCACAAAGGTCTCCACCACAGCACAAACCAAGGGGGGGCGCCAACCCAGACAGGAAGATCACGTCAGTAACTCAACCCYCTCAAGTGACGCACCCCTCCTAGGGACGGCATGAAAGAGCACCAGRAAGCCAGTGACTCAGCCCCTGTAACAGGGTTAGAGGTCAATGTCTTCATTATCTCATGAACAGACACAGGTAGCCCCACCCCACTAATAACACAAGTAGTTACTCAACTGATGAGTTTTGAGTGGCTTAAGGGAGAGGCAACATAGCAGTATGTTGCATGTGTGGATTACATGAGATATTTCACAAGATATGTCATGTATATGGTCTACCCTGAGTGATGATTCACACCACACATACCTGCCCATAGCCAATTCTGTGCAGTCCCATTTTAAATCAATTTTACTTTTATTTAACTAGGCGAGTCAGATAAGAACAAATTCTTATTTTCAATGACAGCCTAGGAACAGTGGGTTAACTGCATTGTTCAGGGGCAGAATGACAGATTTGTACCTTGTCAGCTCGGGGATTTGATCTTGCAACCTTTCGGCGTTGGAGGTCCAACACTCTAACCACTAGGCTACGCTGCCGCCCCATTCAAGTGATACCTTTTAAATAAGGTATATAGATATAGGGACTTTTTATTAAATAATCAAATAATTGTTTGTCTTGTAGCATAGGGGCCCCATCTAACAATACATATCAAATAGCTATGGTATAACTTATTAAGAGAAGGCTTACAACTCAGTATTGGCCTAATTGGCCTGCATATCAATCCAAGGCTTGGGCCAAGACCTACAACCTTTGTCTTGCATAATCAAACAAACAGGGTGATCTTTCACTTGAGAAACAATGATGGGAATGACATGGGATGGCAGACTTTGTAACAGGCAAAGGCAGCATGAGGGAACCAGGGCCAGCCTTATCCTTTTCGGGGCCCCCACCTCATGGGTAGACATTTGAGTGGACGCCCTCTTGACGTGCCCAGTCGGTAATTCAGCCATTATTATTACAAGTTTTAGATAGCTGGGTAAACTAACTTACCAATCTACATATAAAAAAAAGTATTAAAAATAATAGCTGACGTGAGCTAATTCAATGACTGATTAAAAATAGGTAAACTACTGATGCTCAATCAAATTTGAAATTGCACTTTGTGTATTCTACTACTCAAACGCTCAACAGTAAGTTGAGACCCCGACTGAGTTCTTAAAAACAACAACACACAACTCAGCCGGGGCCCTAGGGGCCGCCTATGTCACATGTCCAGGGCCGGCCCACGAGGGAACACAGAAATACCCGGAAGGGCTCCATCAATCTATTTCAAGAATTTTCCAATGACCTTGCACACAGAAGTCACACACAATATATGGAAATGTACAACAGGCAAAGGCTTGCTAAACCATAAGAGTAGATCATCAAACCATAATAAGAATGTAGTACTTACATCTGGATGGCAATTACACTTAATTGTTGGGAACAATAACAGTTATTTAGTTGGATAAAATGAAATTTAAGTTGTCGTATTTTTTGTGGAAAAAATACGTTGCTAACCCCAAATTCACACACATGAGCATCATTAATGAAAATTGAAGCATTTGCACAGGTAGCCCAATTCTGATAGTTATTCCACTAATTTGTATTTTGACCAATCATATCAGATCTTTTAACTTTCAATATACCAATTAGTGAAGAAGAAAAAATTGGTTTGCCTGTCTAAACGCAGCCATGGACTGAATTGCAGTTGGTGACTGATCTACAAATCACCTTGCATTATAAATAACTATTCATTATTATTTATAGATCAGTCAGACAGTGACACTTTGCCCACAATGTATCACTGTCACGAGAATTATGTTCTCAGTGTTCATAAACCCAACTGTATTAATTACTCAGCCTGAAACCCAGTATTTGTAAGAAACTGGTTGGAATGAATCAGACGGAGGCCCAGTTACAATAGTCAGATAATTTATTCACGAGAGCGCGCTGCCTATCATTTCRTGTACATTGGTRTATATACCTCACATTTRGTCATAAATGTCCCTCCTCCTCTCAGATACAATGGCAACATAGTTCACAAGTCTTCTCCTACTCACACGTTGTCTGCCACCTGTTAAACAATCTACTACAAGCCCAAGGTCTCTCCCCTCCCAGGGTGGGGACAGAATGTCCTGTAAGGAACATAGTATTCCAGCTTGTCTGACAAAAAAGGAACAGAAAGTCCTTGTTCTAATTCTTGACTAAAACTACACACATTAGAATTAGTTTTATGATTCTAATAGGTTTCATACAATCATACAGTGATAGGGTAGTATMCTGTTAGTTATAGCTCTACGTTAAATGTATACATCATTTAATTTTTCATCAAATCCATAACAATCACGGATTTGATTCCCTCGAACACCGGCAAGGTGTTGACAGKTGGCCCTAATTTGCTCAGATTGACAGATGAGTTTGAGCTCATGGAGGGAACAACATGACCACGTCACACTGAAATACCTCTTTCTGTCGAAGAAGGGCTGTAAAATTGACTTCAATTTTACAACCAAATGATAGAGCTTTCATTTCAGAACATTGCAATGGAAAATTCAAACTTTCAGACAACTGCCGCGCTGCATATGTGTCTGTGTATTGTATAGGCCTAGGCGTACTGTAACACAAGGGAATTTTTCATATCTTCCCTGCAAAACATCCGCACAAACATGTCAACAACATATTTAGGGTATTTCTTTCTACTTAGCGATGTGATACACCGCCAATGAATTCCCTTTTTGCTTCGAACAAGTTCCTCTGAACTTGGCCCTTGCTGCATCACAGTGCTTCCTGCCACCGGCGCGTGAACATCTTGCAGGTTCATTTTAGTCTCATAATAGCCTTTTGTGAAACACAGCCAGTCGCGCGGTGCAGAAAGTCAGTGTAGGTGAGTACCTTTTGAGTGGGCGGCAGACAGACCCAAATCTATAATATTAAGACAACCCTATCATTTATAGACTATGATATTATAGAAGAGAGTATGGAAGTTTACTATATCAAAATGCTTTATTTTAAATATTTTGGTGTTATTGAAATATATAGTTTAAATGGTCTTGCAATGCCTCGACACAAGTTGAGTAAATGTCAGCTCATGTTCTGTTGTTGGTTGTCTGGGGCTGATATATTAATACAAACATGATCAATTAGTCTACAGTAGCCTCAGTSTTGCCTACATAGGCGACCAGGAAAKCTTTGCTCAGATTCTGTAATGTGTTGGCTACCTGAACAAGGTGAACATKTTTTTGCCTCTTTTATGATCATTTTCATATGAGAGCAAAAACAATGGCGAAAGTTGAAGAAAAGGGTATTATGGATTTCTACCAAGGCTAAATAGGCTTATTGGTATGTGTTTTGTTGTCTTGCCAATATTGCTCTCAGTTGGAACAGAAACCATTCACCCTGCATGTGCACTGCAGTGTACTGTCTTTTATTCTGCACAGCTGCCAAAGCAGAACGAGTTTGCCTTTATAAATATCTTCTCAGCCAACTTATGACTAAGATTGGAAATATTTTTTCCAACCACCAGGCAGGCTACTGAACCTAAACGTTCTGTTTGTAAGCTGTCCTAACTGTGTAATGATAATGAATCACAGAAAGTTTTCTCATTCAAAAAGTGTCTGGATTGAAACTCTGAAGCAGTTATAACATTTTGGCATATTTATTCTCAACCACATAGTTGAGGTGATACTAGTGTTTTGTGAAGTTTGTTTATTAGCAGTCATTAACATTGGACCTATAGGCTGCTACCTGCCTCACTMCCCTTTATATGATGCACTCCAAATAGTTACAGTAAGCTACATTTGCAATTCAAATGTAAAGACCCATAAGTAAGCAGGTTTATGGTCTGCACTTTTGCCTTTAACCAGTTGTGTTGAAAAGGGCTGTTGCTTCAGACAGATAAGGAGCGATCACACAGTCAGGCTTCATGACTTAGCATGAAWCACAGACAAGYCAGTCATTCTCTCACCTCCTGTCTTGTACACGCGTGCATATGTTGTGCCTGTGTGTCTACAATGTGTTTTTGTGTTTGCATGTGTGTGTCAGCCTAACCTGAATTTTTTCTCAGATCAAACAATTCCGTTTTTAGAGACCTTTAGTTCTACTATACTAACTCAAGTTTCCTCCCAAAGAGTGGTGGGAGCCCACATTGACATCATATGGTTTAAACTTGGTGGGAGAAGTCTGTGCACAGAGCAGCCAAGGCAGAGGATTTTGAACATTTGTTGAATCGACTGTATTTCTGAGAGGCATGTGAGACCCAGCTATGAAGGTCTAGATCATAAAGAGGCTCGGATGAACATGGAATACTGAAATGCTTCAGTGGGCTTGAAACCTCAGGTTTCAAGCTCACTGAAGGATTTCAAGCTCACTGTCTATGTCAGTGTTAGACTAGATTATTTTCCAGGCAGGATGCAAAGGCCCATACATCAGTATACAGGGCTTCTAAAAGTTTCAATTGAAATCACTTGAAGACTTCTTCTCTTAGGTATCAGAGCTAGGTTGAGGAGCCCGCCACACCTTTACAGGTGTAGGGAAAACACTGGTCTGGTCTAGGTGTAGGGATTAGTCTGGTCATGGTGATAGTGCTGTTGCATTAACAAAACAAAGAACAGCAGTGGCATCTCTCCATCAGATGGCTGTTAGAGATGTTTTGTCTAATTGAATAGCATTAAAGTTTCCCTAAAAGAGACACAGTATAATCCTGTATAACACTGTTATGCAAGTCAGCGTGCCACAGGCCAACCACATCACATGTACAATGTACTGTACTTCAGTAATGGTGGTAGTGGCAGTCAGCACAGTGGTCATCATCATGTTAGAATCACTTCCTTAGTCTTGTGACGGTCTCTGTTGTCTGTAGTTCCTTTTGTTGGTCAGACAGACAGACAGACAGATGGTCAGACAGACACTCAGGCAGACAGATAGCAGAATTTTGGGCCTTGTTAAAAATGTTCCATTTGGTTCTGTGATGACAATGATGATGGCATGTCTGCAAAAGGATTGTCACATCCTCTCTGTGTACTTTGCTACTGTGGGTTTAATTTCTTCATTTGGTTCACACACGCAGCCAGCCCAATGCCACACTTTTATGTTGCCTGATGCTGAATTGCTTCATGGCAACGGGATTTTTTTTGGGGCTGCTTGGCCTAGTGTTGTTTGAGAGCTTTACTGCAGCTTCTGTGCAGGCCTGGAGCAGAACACAGTACACTGCAGCCACTGGTCTCGCCTGCTGAAATTAGTCCTCGTCTCCCTGTCATGCTTGAAATTACCACCTTCAACTAACATTGTCTTCGCCTCCATGACACGCTTATGTCAACGCCTGGTAATTTAGAAGCCCTGGTCCACGCATCTTCCCCGTCTCCGTCTGCGACCACTCCAGGATGGGTGATCTTGTTTACCATGGCAGTGTGACGGACATTGGAGCCAAGGCAACCACTTCAAATGAGATTATAGCCAATAGACTCCGCGATCTCAGTCTGTTCTCAACATCAAATCCCCTGCTGAACTAGTGAACTGAGATGGAGGAGACTCGTTACTTCTCCACTCCCTCCCCCACCAACACTATAGTCCACTCTCCCTCTTTCTTTTACTGGACTTCCCTCACCATTATGGTTCGGGAGTCTATGAGCCATTAATTCATTTGTACCTGTTGATTTGACTCTTGATGTCTTCGCATGCCATGGAAACAAATGTCCGGCAACACTGTCCAACTGGAAGTTCACTGGACTTCGTAACATATTATTGGGGGTAGAGGGCAGTGGAGGATAGGGGGGTAGGAGTTGGTGGAAACTCCCCAGGCAGCCTCTCAAAGCCCTGGTGTACAGCCTGTCAAATGGCCCAACAATGCAGTTCACCTCCGTTCACTTCCCAGAGCCCTCACATAGTAGTGTAGTCATTAGCTAGGAAGTAGGTCCTGTACACAATGGCATCGCTGACAATGAGAGGGAGGCAGTAGCAGCAGCATTTGCTCCAGTTCTCTAAGGGGGAATTCTCCCACCACTCTAACCCTGGTTTCCCTGGTAGAGCAGAGGCTTCTGGGCCCGTGCCAGGGAGCCGTGTGTTATTTTTGAGCACCAAGGAGTCATCCGCGCGTCGGGACATTGACTAGGGAAGAGGTCATTCCCAAGCCTGGGCCCGTTT